>NC_053488.1:42497710-42552144 GCF_015227805.2 Hirundo rustica
GGAAAAGAGAAAGAGAAAGAGAAAGAGAAAGAGAGAGAGAGAGAGAGAAAGAGGATGATTACTGGTTTCAAAGTTTTATTTAATTTACAAAACAAATGTATTTCCTTTGCTCCTTTTTTCAACCTCTCCCTTTTCCCCCTCAAAATTCTGGGGATATATGTATATGTATATGTATATGTATATGTATATGTATATGTATATGTATATGTATATGTATATGTATATGTATGTATATGTATATGTATATGTATATGTATATGTATATGTATATGTATATGTATATGTATATGTATATGTATATTCTTCCGATTTCTCTGTTAGTGCCCTTGGACCATCTAGCCCAGCCCATCAATTCTTTCAGGGAGTTGGGGTGTGAAATTATCTATGTAGGAGGAAAAATGAGAGATGGGATAAGAAGAGGAAAGTGCAGTGAACAGATACCACTGCAGTCTACACATAGCCAGAGAAAAAGTTCATAATCAGCTTGCAAATTTTAAAACACATACTATTTGCAAAACCAGTAATAATAATAATAAAAATCTATCAGATCTGTTCCAAAGCAAGAGTACATAAAATTTAGTTGTAGGGTAAGAAATAGCTTCTGTCTTTTACACACAAAATAGGATACACAGCATAATTGTACGATAACACATTATTTCTCAAATAGTATAAAATGTACTTCTTGACACTATAATCTTGAATAGTCTGTATTTTTCTCTGGAGTTTTAATGCACCTATCATGCTGTATTGAATACTACTATATGCAATCTGGACTTGGAGCCCATTAAAGTAATTTAGACAAAAGGTACACTGTAAATGATTCTTACACAACATAAAGCTGAGTAAAATAGCAAGAGTAGCAGTGGAAATGTTTTGGTATATGCACAGTTTTTAGGCTCATTTTAACTGCAAGTTGCTTAACTACCTATTGAATTTGAGAAATATTTTGCTGCCTGGTGACAAGGAATAGTTTGCTCAGACTACACACTAAATTAGTAGATTATATAGAATAGCAAGTTTATCACAAGTGGAGACAAGTTCTGTCTTTTACTAAGATTCATTTAGCCAAGGCAATCAGAGAGGCAACCATTGACCATCCCTGATTCCTAAATTCCCCTCAATCTTCCCTATGCTCAGGTTAGACCTGCCTCTTATATGAAATGGTGGCTAACCAGATTTGCCACACTACTAATCATCTAAAACTTCAGTGTCTAGTCTACATTCATCATCTAGGCTCTAGCTGGTGAAGAGAAAGAGCCCTCTTCAGCAGACAATTTATCCAGTTTTGGAATGGGGTTGTAAAAGAGATGAGATGAACTACATTCAAAAGGGGTCTAACTTATTACATAAACTGAAGAAGGAGTTGGGTCAAATTCATCTGTTAAAAAGCCCCAGTTTTGATCTGAATCAAGTGACACTAATATCAGGTTAAATGATCACTGGCACTTGTCTGCCTGTCATAAACCTTTAGGAGGCCATCACAAGGCCTCTGTCCACTGCAGTTTCCAGCCAGGAAGCTAGCATTGGGCTTATATCTCTGCACAGACTAAGGAGCATCACTTGTGAAAAAGTCAGTCTGCTATTACAGTTTACTAGATAAAAAATAATTCTACAGGCATATATTGAATGACATCAGGGCATTAGCAATGGCAGTAAAGTATTCAAATAATGGTTTTACAAAAGGTCTCTAGTTAAAGTCTCCATGAATATGGCTCATCTACTCATGTCCTCTCACAGGACATGTCCCAGTACAAAAATCCTTCATTCAGTTTTCTAACATCTTTAGCTTTGTGAACGTACAAGAATGTCTGCTCTACCTACAACATGAACTGTCTTTCAAGTTGTGACAAAATGCTTCCAAACAGTTCCTTGTCTTCAAATGTTGTAAGGTTTTTTACAACTTCTTTTTTACTTTGATGTGTATTATGTTTTCAAGAATTCTTCTCTTTCATCAGTCCAAAGATTAAAAGGGTCAGTGTGGAAACTGCTTCCTCCTGCTGCTGAGGACTCCAGGATGGTGTAGATAAATGTAGACGAGAGATCTCTGAAGTTGGGTTTTAGAAGATGAGGTTTATTGTAAGGGATGTGGGGGCCTTGCTCTGAGCTGCAAGGCTGCAGCTCGTGGCAAGGCCTAGGAAGGTGGGGGAAGGGAGAGGTAGGGAGAGGAAATTCCAGGAGAGGAAAGTCCTCGGGAAAGGGTGCAAGCAAAGAGAGCAAAGAGCAAAGAGACCGTCCAGCCCCCCTGGGACCCCTGATAAGGGGTCTCAAGGTGGGCTGGAACGAGCCTTGGGCCAATGGGGTTACAGATACCTGATACTTCAGGGGAGGGGTACAGGTGTGGGATGAACAATACATTGGGGGTGAGACAGAACATTCCATTTGACCTCTGGGTCTGGCTGCAGATAACCTTCAGATGGTCACATAACTGTTTTCCCAGACATCCACTATCTAATACATCTCAAACATCAAAACTTACTTTCAATTCTATCTCACCTACAGGTTTCTCATTCTCAGAATATAGGCAATCATATTTATAGGGGTTTTTGGCTTCCTCCTCCCCAACAGGTCAGACTGAGACCCACATATTGTCATCACTGCATGATGTCCAGTAACTGTGTGAATGGGTGAAATCTTGTCTCAAATCTCTCCGAAGTTTGTATTCTCTGTGAAGTTTTAATTCATGTGGGCTAGCTACATCTTCCCCCCTACACACTTTTTGTCTCAAATTTTCACATAATTTTAAACATAACCACAGTTTTGTAGCCTTCTCATTCTTTTCCTTAGCAGCCAGCCATCCTGTGTAGTATAATGTGTCCCCAGTTCCACCTGTAAATTAATAGTGTCCTACTGTAGCATTAGCCATTGGCAACTCAAAATTAATTATTCCAGCAATGCCAGACATGTAACTCTGATGTCACATCCGAAATGTCCACCACAAACTAAGCATGGTATGATTTGTTATCATTTATATGTGATCTACTGTGATCACGGCACGCAAAGCGATAACATGGAGACAAGAGGTCTGTGGTGTAGAGTTGCTCCTCCAGCGAGTGAGCAGCCTGTTTATTCTTTCATTTTTATACATTTGTGGGTCTGGTTGCAGATTGGCTTCTGGGGTTACTACCCTTCACCCCACTGGCCAGACCAGCTGTCAGTTACATTGTTTTCAGGCTAGAAATATGTAAACAAAGGACAGGGAACGAAAATGAAAGGTTTGTTTATGTTCCCATGCATGAGAAAAGTGAAAACTGCTCCTAATATTGTGCAGAAACTAAAGAAACTGACTGTGATCGCGACATGCAAAGCAACCACACGGAGACAAGAGATTTCCAGGGCAGAGATGTTCCTCCGAGAGAGCCCAAGGCTGAGCCAAGGCCGAGAGCTCCTCTGCTTGTTTATTTCTTACTTTTTATACATTTGTGGGTCTGGCTGTGGATTGGCTTCTGGAGTTATCACCTCCCAGCCGAATGGCCAGACCAACTGTCAGTTACAATTGTTTTCAGGTTAGAAATATGCAAACAAAGGACAGAGAATGAAAAACAAAGGATTTGTTTATGTTACATGCGTGAGAAAAGGCAAAACCAGCTACTAATATTGTACAGAAGCTAAAAAGTCTGACTCCATCTTATGAACAATCAAAAGGCTTTAAAAAACTCAGAAAAACCAGGGTGACAACTGACTCCATCTTATGAGCAAGTAGAAGGCTTTAAAAAACTCAGAAAAACCAGGGTGACAATCTACTTGTATTTGTTTCAAACTCACAGTTACAACAGTTCCCAAATACAAACTTGCAGTTTGTTCTGAAATATCTCAACATTATAGAAGCATAAAATCATAAAATAATAATTTTTACTAACATTTTAGTGCAAAAGGAAATGTAGAAATTCAAAATTTTACAAATAAAAAGGTTGTAAGATTGTTTATGCAAAACAACAGTTTAAAAAAATCATTCAGTTCAAGAATGTCTGCATGCTTGATTTCTCATAGGTCCTCTCTAAGTACTGGCACTTTTCACAGGACTTGGGATTCTGGATGCCAAATATTGATAGTACCCTTTGAAATTAAGACTCTCTCTACCATAGAACCTGAGTATTTTTTACACTTCCAGATTCATATAATCTACAATGGGATTTAAAGAAAATAAATGTTCACTGGGGAATTGCTTTGGTATTTACTTGTGTTCTGAGCTTATTTTAAGGGCAGATTATCTGCCATTATTGAGACTTTCATCAGCATGTAGAAAGAAGCTGAGATAGAGCCCCTGGATACTTTGGCCATACTTAGAAACTCTCTTGTAAGTTAATTATCAACTGATATTTTGTCTTATTACAAAAACAAACAAAATAAACAAACAACAACAAAAATTTAAAAACTATTATTTGATAGACTACATTAAATGAGGTTAGAGCAGTTCTTGGTTTTGTCCATTGCATATGGAATCAAAAGGAAGTAATGAATCCTTACATGCTTTTTACCTTGCTTCTATGACTCAACATCTCAAATTCAGTGAAGAGAGATTTTCTGGCAACAGTGATGAAAAAAAGAGCTTTGTTTGGTATCCTGAGCCACAGCCTTTTTTGACATACCATTCAGAGAAGCGGTATCTTGCAACCAGCTCTCTTTGAAAATGCTCTTCTTTGCCGACAAGTAAAGATATTCTTGCTGTCTTGAACAGATTATTACCCCAATACATCTCAGTTTGATTCCTTGACACTATCATAACACACAGATCTTGATAAAGGTGAAGACACAATCCTACTGTTCATTTGCAATTTTATAGTATAGAGTAAAAATTAAACTGGGAAACGTTGATATCATAGTTCTATTTATAGGATTCCTCCTTGAAGGCATAGTTTATTATCATGCAATGTGACAATTTTACAATTAATTAATTAATTAACCTAGAGAAAGGAGGAGCCCTTGCAACTCTCACTCAATAGCTGTGCAAGAAAAATGCTCTAATGTTTCTGCAGATACCAATGCAAGTCACCTCTTAGGTGAAACAAGCCTTGCCCAAAAGGAAGGAACTTGCCCTTATGAAGGATAAAAATTTTGCCTCAAGAAGAAAAGGATTATCCATTAATTTAGGACTAAATTTACGCAAACTGTAGCAATCTATTTTTCCCTATCCTGCTGTTTAGTTTTTGGATCCCCCTACAATCCATAAGAAGTCACATATATTTCTGTCTGGACAATTTCCCCCTCCACAACTTCATACACCTCTTTTAACTGCTGTCAGACATTGTCTTTAGAAGTCCATAGGAAAAAAAGTAATGCCAGCATTCCGGGGAATAAGAAAAATATTTTAACTCAGTTGTGGGTTATATTAACCTCCTCTCAGTACATGAGTAAATAGAAAGATTCATGATCATGGCCTCTCAAACTCTTGGTGCTGGAATCCTGAGACGTCTTGAGCAGAGTGACTGTCATAAAAGATTTGTCTTCAGCACTCATAAACACACTAGAAGCACATCTTGTCATTACAGATAAAATTACATCTTTAAACTTTATCATATTAAGTGAAAAATGCTTTCAGATCCACCAAGACAAGGATTAGATTTTTTATTATGTAATAGATTTTACCTAGTGCAACCACAAGTGGTTTACACAGAAACAGTATCAGGGGAAAATAAATATTCATTTCTGTAACAAGATTTGGTGAGAGAAAAAAAAAGAGAATACGTTGATCCGATTATCAGCCAGACTGAACAATTTTATTTCAAAAAAGCCACTGGGTCTATACTCAAAAGTATCCAATCATCTGATAATCTAGCCCCTCTTATTTCAATTTTGTGATAAGATTTATTTAGAACAGAGAGGGAGATTGGTCCTCTCACAGCCAACAGGAAAAAAGTTGTTGAGTAATTCCCCAAAATTTCCATTTCTGCAAAGAGTAATATTCAAAACAGAGGAAGAAAAAAATATCAGCTAAAAAGGCCTCACCTTATTTCACTTAATTCATTTATTCTCTATTGAAGTATATAATCCTGCAAGACAAACTACTTTGTAAGATTATTTCTTCCAAATAAGGTCAGAATCATTATTATAACTTTGGATGAAAAAGGAAAATTGCAGAATCACAAAAGAAGCTGTGATTTGGAAGGGATCCACAAGTTCATCTCCTGGTCCTGTTGTGCACCATCCCCAAGAGTCACATGTGCCTCAGAACATTTTCCAAATATTTCTTAAACTTTATCAGGCTGATGGTTGCTGTGACCACTTCCCTGGGGAGCTGTTGCTGGTGTTGGAGACAGAAATGTGACAAAACACACGGAGGTTCATACACAACAGCCAAGTTCTATTGAGTGCTCTTTTCTTTCTATAGATTGGAAGGTCTGCGCAGTCAATCCCCATTTGTCAAACCAGTTGCCACTCAGCCACCCAGCCAATGGCTGCTCGCATCCCCAGAGGACAAGGCTTGCTCTCCAGCAGTCCACAGAGGTCAAGTTACATAATCAAGGTACTTATATAATTAGTTATATAAGATTGGGATTATTTATAATGGTGAGGCCTTAAAGCCAGCAGTTAGCCACCACAGGGAACCTGTTCTAGTATCCAGTCTCCCTCTGGGGGAAGAACCTTTTTCTAATATTCAATTTAAGCCTCCCTGGACACAACTTCAGGTCATTTCCTGGGATCCTGTCACTGGTCAACAGAGAGAACAGATCAGTGTCTGACCCTCCTCTTCTCCTTACAAGGAAGTTGCAACTGCAATGATGTCTGCCCTCAGTCTCCTCTTCTCCAAGGCAAATAGATCAAGTGACCTCAGCCCCACCTCAAACAACTTCCCCTCAAGGCCCTCCACTGTCCTTTGGACACTCTCTAACAGAGTGTCCACAGAGTATCTTTCTTACACTGTGGCACCCAAAATTGCCCCCAGCACTTGAGGAGAGGCAGCTCTAGTGCAGAGCAGGACAGGGCAGTCCCGTCCCTTGCCTGGCTGGCAATGCTGCACCTGATGCGCCCCCATGGCACAGCTGGCCCTCCTGGCTGCCAGGGCACTGCTGACTCATGTTCAACTTGCCATCAACCAGGACCCCCAGGTTCCTTTGTTGGCACTGCTCTCCAGCCTCTCATTCCCCAATCTGTATGTTTATCCAGGGTTGCCCCATCCCAGGTGCACAATCCGGCAGTTTGCATTATTGAACTTCATATGATTAGTGATTGCCCAGTCCTCTAATGAAGAATAAAAATCCCAGAAAATATTTTCCTTTTTTAATTTAAAAACCAGATTTTCATACACACACAGACACACATACACACACACACACACTATATATATATATATATATATATATATATATATATATATATATATATATATATATATATATATTTTATATATATGTGTGTGTGTTTGTGTGTGTGTGGCTAGTCTCTCTCTCTCTCTGAGCCCTCCAACTCTGTTTTTGCCTTGGCTAGCTTGAGAGACAAACCACAGTTGGAGGGATTTTCCCTCAGGGCCCCAAGTATCCCAGAGCGGCTGTGAACCTTTTCCTTTACAGAGAGCAGGTCCCCATCAATGGCAAAGGAAGATCTGCACTTGATCCGGAGGAAATCAGGGCTTTATTCTGTCTTTCTTCTGTGGCCCTGCCCCTACCTGGATCAGGAGCCTGGTCCCTGTCCCCCATCCAAGAGAACTTCCACAAACTTTTCTGGCTTATATCCAGGGGAAGGGCTAAAGGCAGGGACAAGCCACTACCCAATCAGGGATAAGGTGGGAGTGGAACAGAGTTGGATTACATTCCAGTGTGGGAGAATGGGCAGGGAAAAGGAGCAGGGACAAATTTCGGGATGATACATTTTCCAGGGGAACAGGGGAGTACAGAAGAAACCATTACAAAACCCAATATAAAAATGAAATACATTACAAACCCAAATAATACACAGCAACATTTTTTAAAATATATATATTTATTTATATTTATCAGGGCCATAATACATGATTTTTCCACACGTTATACAAGCCCTTTATGCCAGCAGAGAGTGAAACAGATACATCACAGTGTAGTTAAGCACACTTCTGTTCCTTCCCCTTATTCAATCATTTCTAGTTCATATTTCAATGTTTTAATTTCAAATTTCCATATAATCATAGCTAACGCTTCCATAACCCATGTGTGTGAAAAATGTTCACACTTTCATTTTTCACTTTATCATGTGTTTACTTGGTTCGGGCCACAAATCTGTTGTCCTTAACAATTTGCATGTTGAAATATGTTTGTTAGATATCATAATTTTCCATTAGTCAAAAAGGAATCATTGTCCCAGCCAAACTGTCCATATATGCCAATTACTATGTGAATACCTGAAGCGTCGGGGAAACACCAAAGATTCATGAAATGCAACAAACCTGACTGTTTATCTTCACCGTGTACCTGTAAATATTATTTTAGAACCTTTGTGATATAAAAAGAGGTTTCTAGCTTTCCAGGAAACTGATATATCCCTGGAAAATGAAGTAATTTAAAAATATTAATAAATACCGAACTCCACACATAACCAGCAGGATATTTTCTGAAGATTTCTTTAAAAAGAGGTTTTACAAGATTTATAGTGTATCTGAGAAAAAGATTTTTAGGGTATCTGTTCAAGACATATTATCCGTTGTCCTCTAAAAATATCAAAGACCACTTTGAGTGTTGCTACAAGTGGAGAGAATAAAAAAGTTATTCTGAAACAAACAAACAAACAAACAAACACCCACAGGCAAAAAAAGCCTCACCAACAAAATGGACCACTTTTCTCTAGGAATTTGCTTTAGTATCCTGCACAAAACAAACCTGAAAATGTTAACTTAGCTCAAGCTGGAACTTATGGCTACCCAAAACTAGCATTTCGTACTTCAGCTACATCAGAGCCACCAAGCTAAACAAGATAATTTTATGTGCATACTCCAGAGTAATCATCAGTATTATTTTTCTTTCATTAAATGCTTGTGTGCAGTAAAATGTCACTTTGCTGAGAGGAAAGCCAGCTTTTCCGAGAATTTTGTGTTTCAAAATGCCTGCAAGCAAAATCAAGTCAGAGAAAATAGTGAACTATCTTTTGTCTTGTGCCTGCAGCACATGTGCTTGTCACAGACAGTGAGCTGGTGGGATTCTCATACACCAGTTCTCTCAGAGATACCTGCTGGACAATACACTCTTGTGGGGCAGCAAGTCAACAAACATTTTAATTCTCCTGGAAAATGTGGTGGTTGTGTACTGCAGACCGAAAATGCTGGTCTGGATTAGCTGAGATGCACAATTTCAGCCAATTTGTGTGAGGCAATTTTAGATATGACCTAAGTTGTCCTGGCTGAGAAACTTAATCTCTTTTTACAAGGTAACCCACCCAGCTGATCAATGGAGGCCAATTGATGCAATCTTTTTGGACTTTGGTAAGGCTTCTGGCACTGTCTCTCAGAATTCTTCTGGACAAAATGTCCAGTACACAGCTGGATAAGTACATCCTGAGCAGCTGGCTCAGGGGTCAGACACAAAGGATTGTAGTGAATTGGTGACATAAGACTGGGGACCTGTCACTGATGGGATTCCACAGAGCCCCACCCTAGGGCCAATGATCTTCGATACCTTCATAAATGACTCGGATGCAGGACTCAAGAAGTGGTAAGTAAGTGTGCTGATGACACAAAATTGAGAGGAGCTGTTGACTCCCTCAGAGGCAGAGAGTTCCTGCAGAAAGACCTACACAAAGAAGAGGGCTGGGAAATCACTGACTATATGAAGTTTAAAAAGACAACTGCTGGACTCGGCACCTGGGATGGGTTAGCTCTGGACATACAGAGCCAGACTGGGGAATAAGATGCTGGAAAGTATCTCATTGAGAGACTTTAATCTTGTGAGATGCTGGAAAGTGTGTGGAAGGGACATGGGGATACTGGTCAATGGAAAGTCTACAACTTTCTCATGAGGGGAAATGGAGGAACCGGCACTAATCTCTTCTCTCTGGTGACCAGTGACAGGACCTCAGGGAATGGCATGTAACTGCTGGGAGTGTTAGGCTGGATACCAGGGAAAGGTTTTTCGCCCAGAGGGTAGTTGGTCACTGCAACAGGTTCCTGGGGGAAGCGGTCGAGGCACTGAATCTGCCAGAGTTCAAGAACAGTTCGAATAACGCTCTCAGACACATGACCATGAATTTTACGTTTGTCCTGTACAAGACCAGGAGCTGAACTCAATTATTCTTGCAGGTCCCTTGAAATTCAGGATATTCTATGATTCTGTGACTTTTTATACTCCTTCAGAATTTAATACAGAAGCTTTACTATTGGGAATAAAGTTGGACCTCCAGAACCCACTGCTCCCTCCTCCCAGAAGGATAATACACTCCTGTGAGAACTGTCTTAAAAATGGGACATTAACTCAGAAGCAAGAGATGAGACAATTCAGTGCATTGTCGGAGAGATGTGTGGCATACCTGATACAGTTTAACACCTCTGTTCACTCTGTCTTCCCTTTATGAATTATGAATCCCATGACACATTCATACTCCCAATAACATATGAAGGGGCAACCTGAGCTCTGCACCAATATCAGTGGATCTAGTTTTCTATGGGTTACTCTACAGCAACTAGTAAATATTTCTTCATACTACAACTTATTAAAAAACCCTTAGGATATAACCATTGCCCTGAGGAAGTTACAGTGTATGGAGAGGAGACTTAGACATTTAGAGGGAAAATTGAATACTAAATTTGAAGTT
Organism: Hirundo rustica; assembly: GCF_015227805.2. Classification (NCBI taxonomy): domain Eukaryota; kingdom Metazoa; phylum Chordata; class Aves; order Passeriformes; family Hirundinidae; genus Hirundo; species Hirundo rustica. The sequence goes on from NC_053488.1 coordinate 42,508,418, forward strand.
CTTCTAGAAAACAGTCTTTCAATTGCTTTACCAGGGTGAGTAGCAGCTACATGCCATACTTTGACAACAAAGTACGGCACATATCCTTTCTTAACTAATATTATTTTCCATATCTGAGTAGCAATTTTACAAGCTAAAAATCAGTTAATTTGCTGTAAAATATTTTTTGTTGCAAAATCACGACCTTTCCTTGTAAAAAAAATTACTAAATCCGTAATAGTGGTGAAGTAAGAGCTGTCAGGCCAGTTTGTTTACAGGCTCTGTGAAACTTCTCAGGTCTGATTTGCAAATATGTGCAACTGCATATAAATGTGATTTCAAATTTCTTTATCACACTATAACCATACCTTTACTGGATTAAGCACATTGAATTAATATAAATGTTTTATATTTCTGACTACCAGAAAAAACACAAATATAAAGAAAATTTTCTTCTACGGAAAAGAAAACTTTCTATGGAAAAATAAACTTGAAAAAATAAATTTAAAGAATTCTAAAAACTTTTATTGTGGGAAAAATATCTCTGTGTGAGTTATACTATTAAACAACAAGTATTAGTGTTACAGTGTCCTTCATGCCTGGCAGGCGCTGGCCACAGGCTAGCTCAGCCTTGCACTGCGGCTGACATGAGAAAGGTTGGGGTTGCAGGCAGGGCAAGCAAACTCCTCCCTGTGGGGCCTTGGTTCCCCACGGTGGCGACAAGACTTGTTGGTGTCATGACTGGAGGCGGACAAAGGGCCGACTCTCTTGAGCTGGGATAAAGATGGTTTATTGTAGGGAAGTCCAACAGGGAGCTCCGCCTCTGATCACAGCTGCCCAGAGAGAGCCCTGAACAGAGCTGTGCACTAACTTATAAAGGGGGGAGGATCAAGGGGTGACGACAACAGGTCAGCCAATCAGGGAATACGGGGGTGTAACAGTGAACAGTTAACTTCTGAACAACAAACGAGAGTCACAAGAGGGGAGAAGGGGATTTCCCGGGCACCAGCTTATCACTCGACGCCTCCCCTGGATCTTTCCAGAAGCCAGGGAAGGGCCCCGAAGTGACAGACAGGGCGCCCAAGAGGAGAGAGAGGGGATTGACAGGGACAGGTGGGGGAGAGGGATGATTGACATGTAATGAGTGGTTATATAACAAACACATGGGGGAAGAGCCATTACAGAAAATGGGGGGTACATTGGAATGAACCAACACAGATTACAATATAAAATACTTAAACAAGTTTAACAAAACATGCACCGGCACATATTAGGAAAGGTATAGCAAGATTTTTTAAATTTCTGTGTTAGTCTGAGAGATATTAAACTGACTGGGTTAAGGCCCATGCTGTCACTGGTTATACTCATTTCAGCTGGTGTACTTCCAAAATGTCTAGGGCAAGCAGAGCCTAGACACAAGCACATAATGTTCCATGCATTTCCAGAAAAAACATGGGGACACAAACTGCATTTGCACATTCCCCTCAAACATCATATCAAAAACATCCTAGCAATGCTGTGGTGCAGCCTCAGAGATGCAGACAGGAAGGCAGTCCATCTGCTTCTAAATTTTGAGCCATGATTTGCTGCATCACTTTTTGCGTGCAACAAATCTGGATTTTGGAATTTAAAGCATGTTCCTACACAGTATCTGTAACAGCAAGAAAAATATTTTTAAAAAGGAACTTGTGAATATCATAATCAATGACATTGACGCCACAATTGTTACTGTATTGTTGTAATATGTGCTACTGTACACACCGCTGGTAGAGAGGAGGTTGTCTTGGACAGCCACAGGGGCTGCTGGCAGCAATGGCCACCTGACAGGTTTTAGTTGCTACTCGGCCTGGAGATCTCCCCATGCAACCCCTCACTGTTCATTGCCTTACTGATTATATTTAATTTGATTACTAAGGCCCATTTTCTCTTAATTATCTCCTGCTGTCTAGCCCACTTTACATCCTGGCATGGGCTGCATACAGCACTTGCCTGGAAGCCTTCAAGGCCAGGTTGAATGGAGGGGCAACCTGATCTAGTGGAAGGTGTCCCTGCCTATGGCAGGATGATTAGAAACAGGTAGTCTTTAAGTGTCTTCCAACCCAAGCCTTCTATGACTCTGTGATTCTCAGAGCACCCAAAGAGCAAAAGGCCACTTGAATGCCAAAGGTCAATCCAGAGGGGACTCGGAGAAAGAAGTGTGGTTCAAGTGCACAGCAAATAAATGCTTAACACAGAAATACCTTATGAAGGCTACAGAGCTGCTCATTGCTGCTGGCCTGGCACAGTGGGACCACAGGCTTCTGCAGTGAGTAAGGCTCCACATTGCAGCCTGATGGCAGTCCCTAACGGCCAGACCAGCCCACCAACCATGGCACAGGCCAGGCTCCCCAGCATGGCCTGACTCAGGGTGGCAGGGAGCCCAGCTGGCAGTCCACTCTGTGTCTCATGGGCGGGACCCTGTATGCCCACAGTATGTCCTGCCTTGTAGGCCCCTTGGCTGGTCGTCTGCCTGGACCCACCACCTCCCAGTTCCAGGAACAAGGATCCAAACACAGAGAAAGCTGCTAATACATCTAGACTTGTTAGTCTTCCCAAGTTTTTTGTGCACCCATGTGTTTGGAAAGTTTTGCCTGCTATTCATAAAATCATAATTATAGTATACATTAAGCAGCTTTTCCAAGAATTCACCCTCCTGTATGATAACAACAGCACATATAGATGGCAAATTAGGACACTTGTTTATACATTTCTTCAGCTTTGTAGTCTTCCACTGTATGTGTGTCAATATGGTAACTTACCCTCTCAACATTTTTAGCCAATTCCTGCCACACAGGAAAGAGCATCTGAAATGTCTGTTGAAGAGCTAGAAATTGAATGCAGGCAGCAAACAACAATGACGACAAATTTGTCTTTTTGTTTATGACTTGTAGTATACTGTTGTTTTCATATACACATTTCAGTACTGAATATATTAACATTTACTTAAGCAGGAGTCGAGAGTGAAAGTCATTAGTACCCTCTACTGGTTTATTTTATAGCAGCAGGCAATATGTCCATCCTTGCCCTAGTGCACTGGGTTCAACTCATCTTCTTAATAGGATCCATGGCTAATCAAGAGAGAGAATTATTCCTGAATAATTTACAAAAAAAAAAAAAAAAAAAAAAGTGGAATTATAAAAAGAAATTTAAAGTTGGGCACAGTCTAATAGGCGAATTACTCAGAGCAAAGCCCAGCTTGGAGTCTGTTACAAAGTCACACCAATCCAGCCAGTTGTACCAGGAGAAAAGCTGACTGCAGTCTCTCTGCTGCTTCACAGGAATAATATGGCAGGACTCTTAAAACTCCCTGCTTGCAAGCCTTTTAAAAAGTGCTTAAGCACTATAATCATGGTGATTTTCCCATTAACTGCCCATTAGCTTTGCTTACTTTCTATAAAAACCAGTCTTGACCATGTAGGGATAAGGATATCAATGCAATAGATAAAGATGTGCAGAAAGCAGAGCCCCTAAAGTCACTGCTTGTATTGTAAAAACCATGTGCTTCCCACCATCAGCCAGCCGACCCACCAAGCCTTCTGGGTGAACACACTGAACACATTGTTCAGCTTAATCCCTGCTTCAAGGCCCTAAATTAAAGAGTGGTGGCCTTTATTCTGTGTGCCATGTACACCAAGGCACAGAGATACATCTTTGAATCAGAACGTCACAGTGGGAAATAACTGAAGACAGGGGTGCTAAAAGCTAGTGGGGAAGATACACTGAGCATTTTGTGCTACATTTTCACAGGCAGGAGCGTAAACAATCTCTCTTCTCTCCATCACTCACTACAGAGGAAAAGCATTTTCCAACTAACTAAATTACTTCTAGATGGTTTAACATATCTGTGATGATAATCAAAAGGAAAGATTACATAACAGCCATCATTCTGTAACAAGAAATCACAACCTGTTATGAACCACTGAGCTCCTTTGAAATCTCCTGATTGAGCCTTTTGCTAAGGCGTCATTCACCCCTGGGGAGCAAGCTAGATCAACAAAAGATTAAATAGTTGAGAAGAAATACAGAAAAACTTAGTAACTCTGAACATCCTTCAGCCTTCACAGGTAGTTAGAGCAATTTCTTCCTATAAGTGCTTGGAAGGAGATGTACAGAGAGGAAAATGAGAACGATGCAGTTTTTTTAATATCTTAGCAAAAAGCTAATATGCAGTACCTGCTGAAAAAGTTTAGGGTAACGTCATAGGAAATACTAATATGAAACAATATTTTTAGCTTGTCAAAATCATTCAATTTCCATAGTAATACAACAAAATTTTTAAAGCTTATTAGAGCAGCAGGCTCTAGGAGACAAGAAGAGCACTATGAGAAGTCCAGGCAAGAGGAGGTGCCTTCTATCTTTCTAGTCTGCACATTTTATTTCAGAAACAAACCTTAAGCCTGAGTAGATTGCAAATGTATTTCTGTTTTATTGTTATGATTACGTATTATTTATGTTAATGACAAAAGTACCTAAAGATTCCAAAGATGGTCAGCACACATAATTATAAATACTGGGTAAGAACATTGAACTTGAGGCAAACTGACAAGCCTTAATAATTCATGATGAGTTCATATTTTGATACAAAAATATCTGTTTCAAAACTGTGAACTACACCCTAATCTTGTGCTAAACTGTTCTCTTACTCAAGAGCTACTCTCCCTGCCTCAAATGGAATTTCATTGTCTAGGTACTGACAGGGTAGACAGACATGAAAATGGAATTCTATATATGATGTGCTTATCTATTCAGACGTCACCCTATAATCTAGTAAGATCTGAACTGAAAAGCTTTACTTAAAAATAAGCAGAGAAAAAAAGATCCTTTCATTTCATGAATGTAACTTGAAATAAGGTGTTACAGTGTGTTAATTTGGTTTATATTGTGTTTCAGTTTTATATTGGGTATTGTAATTTTTTCTATTGTATCCCCCGTTCCCCTTGGAAACTGCATCCCGTGGTTTGTCCCTGCTGGGCCGTGCCCATCCCCCACACTGGAATGTAATCCAGCTCTGTTCCACTCCCACCTTATCCCTGATTGGGCAGTGGCTTGTCCCTGCCTCTGGGCCCATCCCGCCAGGAAAAAGCTGCGGGAGCGCAGGGGGCTCAGGCTCTCTGGCCCCGGACGGGGATGGGGACGGAGCTCTGTACTGAGCTCAGGCTGGTGGGGGCAGGACCCCAGAATAAAGCTGTGATTTCCCCCTGGACAGAGAGCAGACTCTTTGCCTTTTGCCACTGACCGTCGTCTGGGTCTCTTTAAAGAACCACCACAGTAAGGAAATTTTACTTTCTTTGTAATAGAGAGCATATCTTTCATTAACCTATCATGACTTAAGACAACTTCTGAATAAAATTTACATCCTCATGTTTAGTTTGCTTCTGTGAGTCTGCAACTACATTTCACATCATTTTGAAGTCACTTAAAAATATCAATAAAGTAAATTATTTTCTGAATGTCAAACATTATAGTGACAGCTTCATCATCTAAAAAGCTGCGGTCACTACTTAAGAATGCAAAGTTCTGTCTTTCACAAGGAATTATTTTCTTAGGGATTTTTCACTAGTGTCCATAGCTTCCTTTGTCATTAGCTATGCATGTGATTAAGTGCCTTGCTTAATGCTAAATTACAGAAGACAAAAAAAATTAGAGAAAACAGAGATATAAACTTGACTATAGACAGATTTTTAGCTTGTAGCATGGGTTGCAGAACATTATTTTAAGGTGAGAAATAATATTCCCATTTTGAAGAATCCAAATTTAAAGAAATTCCAGTTTTAAATTCTTCTAACCTGCAGAGACATCTCTCATCTTCAGGAAAATCTTCCAATCGTTACTATTGAAAAAATGCAATTAGAGGCATAAAATCAAAAAAACTCTTCAGCAAGAGGACTCCATCATTTCCAAGCCTTGGTATACCCATTAAACTGCAACCACATGAAGTAAAATTTAAGAGTGCCAAAATGAGTGGCTGTTCATGATGCCATCTACAAGCTAATGTAACTGATCTAACAGTCATCATAACTCACGATGAGAACTAGTATATGTTCCTCTACTGTGCTTATTTTGATATAAAGGTGTTTTTAGGATGTGAATCTGAATTAAACCTTCTATGAAAGTCTGTAATGGACAAAACTTTTTGTAAGGAAGTGCTCTCTTTTCCACACTTCTGGACAGTGCCTGTGTTGCACAAGCAGGAACTTCCTGTCTCTCTATTTCCCTATTTCTCCACCTGAGGCTATCTTGCTTCGCTAGAGAGAATTTCCTAAGAAGATTGGTAGGAAGAAACAGAAGAGATAATACAGTTGTTAGAGCACTCATCTAGCTGGTCTAACCCCCAGCTCCATAAAATATTCATAGAAAATTAAATAGCTTCAAAGAAGGAAAAAAACCAAGCCTGGAGTAGCTAATAGAAGTGTGTTGTATTAGATCTCATCTCCAGATTGGAAAATAAGGGCACTTTAGAATCTAGCCCATTAAATGTTTTATCCACTAGTTTAAACAAAATAACTTTTATATTTTAGTATTCTCATTACCTAGGATTGATCCCAACTTTGGAATAAGGTAGCATTAGATGTTTCCTTCTATTTTGGGCTTAACTAGCTCATTAACTGTGCAGAACAGGAATCACTCTTTTATTCCCCTCCTTGGCATTCTCTACTGATTATGTAAGACAGCTCTTTACTTATTGTGCTGGATCCAGTGAAGTTCTGCTTTGGATTCAAACTTGCCAATCTACGCTAGAGAAGGAACTTACTGCTCCAACTAAGCCTAATGGTTGAAAAGACATACACAAGCTGCTGGAATAGTTGTCTGTACTGAAGACTTGTCCAGGTACTGGGAATTGTGTCTAAATAGCATGCATAGACTGAATGATTTTAACATCAGTGTCATAACACTTCAAATAAATTTTAATTTCTGAGCATATTCAATTGGAAAATATTTGTATGTCAAATATGTTTCAGTACAATATTTAATAAGTTGATGTTAGATCAAATCACGGAAGAGTAAATATCACGGCAGACAAAATTTTTTGTAGTTCTGCCCAAACCAAGAAGGTGGATTCCACATTGCTAAAATAGTTGTAATTAACCTTTAATCCAAATTCTAAAAAGGTGATAATTTTTTACATATATCTATTCATATGCAAAATATTGTGCAACACTGGTGATTGCAAACCTTTTATGATGAGGTGCATATTTGGAATCAGGCTTTTAAGCAAAATTCTGCAGAGAGGTACATTTCAGTTTATATCATAATAAATTTGAGGTATAACTGAACAAGTTCCATGTGAGGCTACCATCCAAATAGGTTAGTTAAAACTGTAAATTATGGATTCAGTTACACACCTTCTTGCACACCAGAGCAGGAGTTTCACACTCAAATTCTTTCCCATTTTTGCCATGGTAGCAGTTCAGATTGAACTTGCCTAGAAAAACAGATTTAGAAAGTGTGTGCACACCTTTTGTTGACAAACTGTATTCTATTTGAGAAACAAATTAAAGGTTATATATACACCAGTGATCCTACTTCACATATCATGTTGAGAAAACAAACCATCCTGTAGTCCCAATAAAAAGGATCTACACTACATCACAATCATTTGAGATGTGTGACTATTCTTACTTGAGCCATTTTTCCTGGGTTCAAAATTGTTTGTGAGAGAAGGACTGGGGGCTGTATCATTGCAAGAGAATTTTTCAGCTGGCTGTGGGGATAACAAACCAGGTCTGAGGAGCTGAACTCCATGGTTCAGAAGCAATGACAGAGAAGGGCACTTGGCAAGAGGAAATATTTGAGGCAGAAAATGAGAACATGAAGAAAAGTGCAAACAGTTTAAATGCCTCTGTTCAAATAAGAAGCAGTGCAGCATAAGTTCAGCCGTTAAACCACTGCTTTTGCGTAACATGAAGAATTCAGATAGCAGCTCACTGACACCATGCCAGCACCAGCTGGGTGTAAAAGCAGGAAGAAAGTGAATGATTGCACAACTGCAATCATACTGAAACATAAAGTGCAGCCTCTATGGCTATCTGGAAGCGAAGCTGTACAAAGAAAGGTAAATTTCTGAAAAACTGGTAATTTAGGCCCTGAGCTTTCAGTAGCTGGCTAGGAGATCAAGAGTTGAAAATTAATAAATACAATAAAAGGTAACATCTCACAGAACACATTTAATCTGCACTTCAGATATTGGTAATAAGGTTGGGAAAACCAGCTAATTACGCTGTATAAAATGCATGCTTCAACTTTGCATGTTTCAGGAGCTGGTTGCATGTACTGACTTGGGATACAATCATTTCATTCCACTAGTCCCCACAGAGACAGTCTAGCTGCACGTATTAGCATTCATTCCTCTCTAAGCATTACTAAATCCAGGGAATTATATTTGCATGCTCGGTAAAGGCCTGAACATGTTCCATAAAGAGCATATTGAATATCCCAGATAAAATGAGTTCTAGTGCTGGTGGCATTATCTATATTACTTGCAGAGCACAAGTGGCAGTGACAGGCAGGGGACAAAGATATTGACTTGGTATCCAGGATAAACACCACATCTTTTTACTTGCAAAATGAAAGTGTTAGATATGGAAATTAGGAATAAACAAGAAGTTCCAGCTGTGTCTTTTAGGAGTAGATTTGTTCTTTGGTTTTAATTTTTTTTCAATATTTTCTTCTCTCGTATATCTAGTCTGTCTTAAATGCACAAAAAAATATCTGCGTAAGATCTCCAATAGGAGATCTCACTTTGCACCAGATTATTTTTTTCTCGGGTCTGCAATTTTCATATCACTTTTGAAGCATTTTGGCAAGTAAAAGTTAGAGCAGTAAAACTTTGTACATTTAATGAAGTATTCAAAACAGAAAGGTCTGGAGTCTTTCTCAGGCTTGTTTTTATCTTTCTCTTCTGTTCTGCCTAACAGACATGTTCTGCTCCACAAAGATGTTCTGCCTATGTTTTACTCAGTCACATTAATTCATAATTTATCCTCTCCCTATAGGAGATTTTCCAGTCCCTGACCACAAGATTTTTTTCTTTAGGTCAACAAGCAGGTTTAACAGAGTTGAAAGATCAGTGTCATCCCTGGCATATACAGTCACTGCACCAGCACACCTGTCAGTGCTGACACCAGCCCTTGGATGGACTAAGCTTGTCTATCTTTTTGACAAACCATCCCAAGAAAGAGTTGCCACTTTGTCAAGACAACTTGTTGGAATATTTTAAAAAAACAAGACTTGGTTTCCATAATATGGAGAAAAGCTAAGCAGTTAATCCTCACTCATGGAGGTATTCTATGCCTCCTTTCATTACTGTGAGAAACTCAAGACAAAAAATTTCTATTTATAGGGCAATGTAAGCATAATTGTTTGGGTCACCAAACATTTTAACTTCCTTTCTCATAACACTCAATTACAGTCATCGGGCTTGCGAGGTCCTCATGCATGCAAACCTCATCAAGCTGAACAAGGCCAAGTGTTGGATCCTGCACCTGGGCTGCGGCAATTCCCAGCACAAACACAGGCTGGGTGAAGAGGCATTGAGAGCAGCCCTGTGAGAAGGCCTTGGGGGTGCTGGTGGGTGAGAGGCTGGACATGACCCAGCCATGGGCACTCCCAGCCCAGAAAGCCAAACGTGCCCTGGGCTGCATCCAAAGCAGCGTGGACCGCAGAGGAGGGAGGAGATTCTGCCCCTCTGCTCTGCTCTGGTGAGACCCCACCTGGAACCCTGCATCCAGCTCTGGGGTCCCAGCACAGGAAGGACATGGAACTGCTGGAGTGAGCCCAGAGGAGGGTCACAATATCAAAGGGAACACCTCTCCCGTAACGGCCTGCTGGGAGAGAGATGGTGTAGTTCAGCCAGAAGAAAAGACTCCAGGGATACCTCACAGCAGATTTTCAGTACCTAAAAATGGCCTATAAAAGAACTCGAGCGGGATGTTTTGCAATGGCATGGAGCCATATAACAAGGCATATTGGCTTCAAACTGAAAGACATCAAATTTAGGTTAGTTATTAGGAAGAAATTCTTTACTGTGAGGGTGGTGAAACACTAGCATAGGTTGCCCAGGGAAGCTGTCCCCTGATCATGGCAGGAGGGCTGAATAGATGGTCTTTAAGCTTCCAACCCAAAATATTCTATGATTTTTTAGTCAGGAATGAAACAAGAGACTGAGTCAATCTGGTATTTTATCTTATTTTAAACAGCCGGACTCCTAACTATTAAAAAAAAAAAAATAATCATATATATATGTGTGTGTGTGTGTGTGTGTGTGTGTGTGTGTGTGTGTGTGTGTGTGTGTGTGTGTATTTATACACACACATACTGCAATCAGGAGCAGTGTAGTCAGGGCCAAGACCTTTTCAGACATCCAGCACCCACTCAGTCTTCAGTTGATGATGGCAGGCCATTACCTTTGGCAGCTCTGCACTCTTCTGCCCACCCTCTGGCAGCCATTTCCTCTATGACCGTACTAAACCCAGTCACATTCGTAATGACAAACTGGTCTTTATTCCTTTACCATGTCAGCTAACAAATCACAGAATGAAACTTTGGTAGCTGAAGTCTCCAAATCCAAAGAGTAATTATCATATTTTTCACAAAAATAAGCTGTCAGAGCATTACCAACCCAGATGCTACTAGATTACAAATTGCTTAGTATATAATCTAAGCTATATTTTTTGTGAAATATCTACAATACATTCTGTAGTACCTGTGTTACATATGACAGCACAGCATTCCTCATGGACCATAGAACTTCGGGTTCGCTGAGGTTTAAATTTTGTATGCATGGTAAATTCTTTGCCAAAACAGAAACACAGTCAAATGTGGAGCTGTTTGGGAATGTTTTTGCTATTTTTTTCTTGAGGAAATGCACATGAGTGTGGCATCTAAAATACCTTTTAGATGCAAGATGGATTGAGTAATCAAAGCAGTAGCTCCTGGGTCCAGAACAGGCAGCTGGTCAGAGCATCTACCCTGGCCTTCGTCAAAAAAAGAAGGGTAACACCTGGGTTTCTCATATGGTACGTTAGTCCTCTCTTTCAGACATCTTTTCCTCTGTTTTTCTGCAGGGGAAAAAAAAAAAAAAAATCTTGAAAGACCAAGGATTTATTTTAGTGCAAATTGTCTATAATCCCAGATTTCTGGATTTTATGGAGTAAAAAACATTTCTACTGTCTAGGTTTTGGAGATTATGTAATTTCCCTGTGGTAGTATGAAAGTGTTTCAATCTTATGGAAAAAAAAAAAAAAAAAAAAAAAAAAGAATCTTGGAATGTTTTGTAGGATCAGTTTATTGTTTTATATTGGTTAGAGAACTCCCAGATTTATTGGTCTGAATTGCATCCGCACCAATGAGTCAGTCTTTTCAATGCTTCATCACAAGATTGTAGTTTAGAGAATAATTTATAGTTCCTTTCAAAGTAGCAAGTGTTCAAAGGAATGATCGTTTGAGTTCACTGGAATCAAAATAATTTTAATTATTCAAAACAAGTCCACTCAGTTTCAACAACTCCAGATTTTCAAACTTTTTCCATACACATGCTTTTATATGCAGAAAGTAAATACATTATTTCTATGTGCACAACTTTGGCTCAGAGCACTTTGGCTCATAACCCCAGGGATAGTATGCAGCTCCAAATACACAGGTTACAAAAAATAATTTAATTTGTAAGTTTTTAAGGTTGTATTAGTTCCATATTAGTTTTTTCTGCACTTCTGCCTCTCCAGATGTGGAAGCATAGGAAACACTCCAGGAGGAGTTTTCATGCCAGATGTCAGTATTAAGTGCTTTGAGCTGCAGCCACAAACTGCTCCACAGGTAAAAGTCTGGGGACCTCTGTTTGTGGGTTTCAAGTACAAGAAGAAGTGGGTTTACACTGGACAGTATACTTTTCTGCTAAGGTTCAGCATGGAACAAGAAATAAAACCCAAGCAAGATAGTATGTAGGGTGAACACAGTGAGATGTAAAAGATACAACTGTCAGCTGCTTAACGAGACTGTTCTATGTACAATGATATGAAGAAATATAACTCTAAGCAAAACAGGTGGACTCAAATATTTGGCTGCTTAATCAGTTATATTGGTAGTCTTGTGGCCAGAAGGAGTCAAATCCCAAAAACGAAATATAAGTAGACCATTACCAACAGGTCACCGATGTTCAAGCATCAAATAATGGAAACTGAGAACTGTCTTGAAACTCAATGTGTCTGAAGACTGAAGATCACAGATTCGCTCACAAATCATGGAAGAACGGCAGGCTATATCTGCAGCTGTCCTGCAGATATCTACAGGTCTATCCCAGTGAAGAAAACTGTTCAAATATTTCAGTTCCCGGATGAACACTGGTATTTGTGCTGTATAGTATAAAGGATTCATTTCTTACACAAGGAGCAGACCATTTCTACAAATTCCAAATACAACAAGCAAATTTCTAGGACATTTCCCTGATAACAATTCATTTGCCCGTTCTGAACAGTGAGATTTTAATTCAAAAGTTTTTCTGCTCTGTCCAGCAGTGAAATAAGCAGACCTTACTAACCTTTTCTTTAAAAAGAATAAGAACATTGCACATCCCAGCATCTAGAGCAATCATGCAGCGCCTAGGATACTCTCATTTAAGTTTGGTCATCTTTGTTGGTTTCAGCTGGGGTAGAGTTAATTTTCTGCAGAGTGAATAGCATGAGACTGTGTTTTGGATTTGTGTTGCGCACAGGGTTGATAGCACACAGATGATTTTGTTACTGCTGAGCAGCACTTACACAGAGACAAGGTCTTTTCTGCTTTTGCTGTGGCCATGCTGGGGAGGAAGTTGGAGGTGCATGGGAGGAGACACAACCAGGACAGGTGATCCCAACTGACCAAAGCGATATTCCATATCATGTGACATCATGCTCAGGATGTGAAGTGGGGGAAGAAGGATACAGGGAAGGACATTTAGTGTGATGGTGTTTGTCTTCCTGAGTAACCATTACGTGTGATGGGGCCTTGCTCTCCTGGAGATGGCTGAACACCTCCCAGCCCATGGGAAGCAGGGAATTCATTCCCTGTTTTGCTTTGGTTGTATGCACAGCTTTTGCTTCCCCTATTTAAGTGTCTTTATCTCAACCCATGGGTTTTCTGCCCTTTACCCTTCTGATTCTCTCCCCAGCCTTGCTGGTGGGGGAGTGAGTGAGTGAGTGGCAGCATGGGGTTGGGTTGCCGGATGGGGTTAAACCATGGCTGCTTTAAATTCTCTCACATACTCTCTATCCTGGAGTGAGTTTCATTTAATATTTTTTTGTTTGAAGCATTTCACTTTCTACAGATAGCTATTCAATTGAGGTGAGATTTGAACTTGAGTGCTGTATATGAAATACATACTGTTGCCTCCTTTTTTGTGATTTTAATACAAGACTACATCCAGCATGCTTTCTTTCTGAAAGTTTAGTCATACCTGCTAAAGCCCCATGAAAATGCATTTTGTCAAAAATACTCATAACCAATTCACACTTTCTTTAAGCTGTGCCTCACGCAGGTGCCTAAGATGCATGATGAGAGCAAGACTTGAGATGGAGAGACAATACCAGAGGAAAAAGAGACTCTGAGATATTCAGTAAGGTATCCTCTGGTCCTTTAAAGCAATTCCATCTTTTCTAGTTTCCACTTAAAAGATGGGGTCAAAAATGTGGAGACTTTTCTCCCTTTCGTGCCTTGCAGACATACTTAGGTATTGCTGATTGCTTCTTCTTCAAGAGCTAAAGAAATATGGATGAGTCCTCTGGGAATGAGTCTCTCTTTTCATTTATGAAAGATAGCTATATGAAGCTTTTCACTTAGAGAGAAATTTATATAAGGTATTTCACAGTGATTTTGAAAAGTCATGCAAAGAAATTACAATCCATGTGGTATTAGAGACCCATAGCCCTAGAAAAGAAGCAAGATGGGATTCCTACAGTTCTTTTCCTGATTAGGGTCAAAACCTTAGAAACAAGTTAGTTATCTAAACCTCTTACACAAACTACTGAAGTGCAGATGATTTCCTTAGAAATAGTCCATACTCATTCTCTCAAGTCTTCTTCAAGCTCTAAATTTAGAATCTTTTTCAACTATAGTGCCATGTTTAAATAAAACTGGAAATTCTAAAAATAAAATTTGAGAGCCAGGAGAGGGAGCTTTAGCAGATGTAGAACAGCTCAAACTGACATAAGAAACAAATGTGTGATTATACTGGAATTTATAACAAAATATTCTGAAAACGAAAAAAATGTTTTCAATGGACTATGAAAGGTGTTACAAAAAGCCAGTAAAAGTTCTTCATTCATTAGAGAGTCCTGTGATTTTTTATTTTCCAATAAAACAGTGACATCCAGTTGATCAATATTTTTGTCAGAAAACACACATTAAAAAAATAGTGCATCAAAATATTCTCCTATTTTTTCTTCCTCCGGATTCAAATTTCTGCACTTAAAATTTATTTTTCCAGTTTCTTTTAAGGCTGTTTCAAGGCTGATTCTAGAAGGCCTATTTTGTCTGAAAGACACCTGTTTCCATACTCTATAGATGATTTTGACTGTAAAAAGAAAAGAGACAAGTAAGAAAGACATTTCTTCTTGATTGCACAAGTAAGAAAATGGGGCAAATGGGACAAGAGACCTGTGTAGATGAACAAGGAACTCCAATCACAGCTCAAACACTAAGCTGAAAATACACAGGGTATGGAATCACTCAGATCACTTGGAATGATTTGCAAAGTGGAAATGAGATGAGGAATGTGGAATTTAATCTAGCCAAGCATGTCATCAGGGAACTTGCTGAGATGTTACTCTGTCCCTTCATTCAAGTCACTGGTGGATAAGTAAAGGCTTCTTCAAACACATCAGCAACAAAAGGAAAACAAAAGATGTCATGAGCCCATTACTAAATGGAAGGGGAACCCTGACAGCAGAGAACACAGAGAAGGCAAAGTTACTGAATGCCTTCTTTGCATTAGTCTTCACTGACAAGACTAGACATCAGGAATCTCTGACGGGGGAGACCATGGGGAGGGGGAGGGAGGGAGGGAGGGAGGGAGGCAGGAAGGAAGGAAAGAAGGAAGGAAGGAAGGCAGGAAGGCAGGCAGGAAGGAGGGCAGGCAGGAAGGAAGGCAGGCAGGAAGGCAGGCAGGAAGGAAGGAAGGCAGGAAGGAAGGCAGGAAGGAAGGCAGGAAGGAAGGCAGGAAGGAAGGCAGGAAGGAAGGAAGGAAGGCAGGAAGGAAGGAAGGCAGGAAGGAAGGCAGGCAGGAAGGCAGTAAGACAGGAAGGAAGGAAGGAAGGAAGGAAGGAAGGAAGGAAGGAAGGAAGGAAGGAAGGAAGGAAGGAAGGAAGGAAGGAAGGAAGGAAGGAAGGAAGGCAGGAAGGAAGGAAGGAAGGAAGGAAGGAAGGAAGGAAGGAAGGAAGGAAGGAAGGAAGGAAGGAAGGCAGGCAGGAAGGCAGGCAGGAAGGAAGGCAGGAAGGAAGGCAGGAAGGAAGGAAGGCAGGAAGGAAGGCAGGAAGGAAGGCAGGAAGGCAGGAAGGCAGGAAGGCAGGAAGGCAGGAAGGCAGGAAGGAAGGAAGGAAGGAAGGAAGGAAGGAAGGAAGGAAGGAAGGAAGGAAGGAAGGAAGGAAGGAAGGAAGGAAGGCAGGCAGGAAGGCAGGAAGGCAGGAAGGCAGGAAGGAAGGAAGGAAGGAAGGAAGGAAGGAAGTTAGTTTCCCTTGGTCAAGGAGAACTGCGTTAAACAACACCCAGGTGAAGCTTGATATCCACAAGTTGGATTGGCCCTAAGGGGATGCATCCCGAAGTGCTGAGAGAGCTGGTCAACACCATAGCAAGGCCACTCACAATCATCTTTGAAAGGTTGTGGCAACCAGGAGACGTCCCTGAGGACTGGAAGAAAACAAAGCAGTGTACTCTTCAAAAATGGCAAGAAGGAGCCACAGTAGCAACCAGCCAGTTAGCCTCATTTCAGTCCCTTGAAAGGAGGCAAAGCACCTCATTCTGGGGGCCATCTCCACCCACATGGATGACAAGAAGGTGACATCAGGAGCAATCAGGATTCACTAAAGGTAGATCATGCTTGACCAGTCTGATTGCGTTCTAAATGAAACAACTACCTGGGTAGATGTGTGCATCGAGAGCTGTAGATATTGTCTACCTTGACTAGCAGTGCTTTTGACACTGTCTCCCACAGCATCCTGAGGTACACTGAAGAAGTGTGGGCTGGCTGAGTGGACAATGAGGTGGATGGCAGATCACAGAGGGCTATAACTAGTTGTACAAGATCTAGTTAGAGCTCTGTCATTAGTGGTGTCCCCCAAAGTTCCATAGTGGGCCCAACATTGTTTACTTATCCATCAGTGACTTGAATGAAGGGACAGAGTAACATCTCAGTAAGTTCCCTGGTGACACAAAGCTAGAAGCAGTGGCCAATCTCCCAGAGGGCTGTGCAGCCTTTCAGAGGAACCTTGGCAGAGTGGGAGATGGGCAGAGAATAATTATCTGAAATTCAACAATGGTAAATGCAGGATCCTGCACCTGAGAAGGAATAATCCCAGGCACCAGCACAAGCTGGAGTGATGTTGTACTCAAATTCTAGCCTCCCCAATACAAAAGAGACATGGAGCTTCTGGAGGGGTCCAGTGCAGGGCTACAAGGATAAATTATTGGACTAGGAAGCACCTCTCTTAATAGGAAACGCTGAGAGAACTGGACCTGTTCAGCTTTGAGAAAAGACAACTGAGAGGGGAAAAGATAAATGTCTGAGTATCTGAAGGAAGGGCGTCAAGAGGATGGGACCAGGCTCTGTTCAGTGATGCTGAGAATTAGTACAAGAGGCACAAATTGTGCACAGGAAGTTCCACCTGAAAACAAGGAAGAACGTTACTGTGCATGTTACCAAGTACAGGAAAAGATCACCGAGAGAGAGTGTGGAGTCTCCTTTACTGAAGATATTCAAGAACTATCTGGACACCGTCCTGTGCCATATACTCTGGGATGATGGAGATTGGACCAGGTGACCAACTGTGGTCCCTTTCAACATGGTTCATTCTATGATTGTAATTTCAACAAGACCACTTCCAGGAAATCAGGTTGAAAGTTTGCCACAAAGATAATGTGAGCCCAAACCATGAGACCCAATGGTATTTCCAGATGAAGGGATGTATTCAACAGCAATATGCCCAAGGAAATTCACAACAGGAAAAAATTTTAGATGTGTATTTCCTAATGATTAAAGTTAAAACACTAATTTAAAATTGTTGTAATGCATTAATTGGGTTTATATTTCATCGGATTTGTAATGTTCTTTTCCATCTGTCCTTGCCCAGCAGTGCCCATCCCCCTCAAACCTAATCCTGTTTCCTCCCACTCAGCACTGATTGGGTGGTGCCTCTGGGTCTCGCCTATGGGCCCTGCCCCTGGGGGAAAAAGCCACAGCGGGGGAAGGGCCAGCTCTCTTTGGCATCGGTGAGTCACTGGGAAAGGTCTCTACCAAGCTGAGCAGGACTTAAGAATAAAAGCTGTAATATCCAACCCAGAGCCAGAGAGTCAGACTCCTCCTTTGCCATCGGCGGCCGTCTAATCTCATGGTGGAAACTACAAAAAATCACTCTGATTTTCTTGCTAATAGGGCTATTAAGAATTAAGGCTGATCTCATGGGGTTTTTTTCCTTCTGACAGATAAATGCTGAGTGCTTTACTTAAGGTCTTACTTAGCTGCCAGAACTTGAATTCATGGAAAGTATTCACACACATATTGAGGATACAAGAGCAGGCTCTGCCAACAAAGTCAACAGCTGCTTGGAGTAGGTCTCCTCAGAGACCTAAGTGATCGTGATCTGTCCCTTACATATATCTGGCTGCCATTGTGGTCATAGAGAAGGCAACAGTGGGATAGATGTTGCTGGGGAAGCTGGCCACTTACAACACAATCAGTGAGGAAAACACTTAATAATCCAGATGCCAATTGCTCCAGAGGGAGAAGCAAGATCAAGCCCAAAATGCAAAATTTTTCTTAACTACTTCCCAAGTTTCAACTGTTTTCCAAACTCATGGGCCTCCAGAAAGAGCACATTAATCAAAATTCACTTTTGGCTTAAACTGTTAGAAAGATGGGATTCTCATCTTCCAGGGTTGGGGTGGAAGGAAAAAAAAAAATCCCTCTGATTTGTATGTGTTCTTGGAAAAATACTATCAAATTCACTCAAAAGCAGAAAGGAAAACACCAGTTTTGTTGTTTCTCACAGCTGCAATAAAAGCTTATTCCTCTAGAAATCAGACACAAAATAATCAATACAAAAACCTCCTGCAGTCTGGAAAATACTGTAGGTTGGCAGTTTGGTGGGACATTTATTCACAGGTGTTTTATCTCTTGTTCAAAAGTCAGATAGTAAAGAAGTACTGAAGTTTGAAAAGCTTGCAAATGACTGTGTCATGCACTAGTCCCTTTGGAGGACAGTGTGTTTGGGCCTGGAAAAATCTCAAACATCCTAATGTCACTCTTATTGTCAGTCAAATTACCACTCTCTATAAACAGACAGTAAGAGTTATTTTCTGTGCTTCATTTAATTGTGTAGTTAATACCATACAAAGACCACTTTGTAAAAAAATCTAACTTGGAAAACAGGTGGAAAAATATCTATATGCTTTGTATTAATAGTTTATATCAGTGGCTGTTTCATGATTTTATTATAACAGTCCTCTTAAATAATAACCATGACAAATGTAGTGTTTACTATTAGCACTATTTGCAGTGGGAGAAAATTTCCATTCATTTTATTATCTTTTCAGTTAACTTGTCTCACATTATTTTAAAGATCCCAGGTTGAGCAGAAAAGCACAAAGAATAATTAAGTCTCCTAATCTTTGATGATACTCAGAATGAACAGAGCAGACCTTAATATAGACAAAAAGAGCTATTTTGCAGATTTTGTCAACTTAAAGATTGACAAAAATATCTGAAATGTCTTGAAAATACTACCAGAAAAACTATCCTGTATATTACTGAACACAATTTCTAAATTCAACACAAAAGTGTTTCTTCACTAGGGGGAAGAAAGGGATATTTTTCTTGAATGAGAAAATTGCAAGGGACGAAGGGACAGGTTATTCTCTATATTTTGTCTTAAAATTCACATCACTGTGAACAAATTAATTCCTGAGTTCACTGAAATCTCAGGAGCGAATGTGGTCAATGTGACAGTTTTAAAAGCTGTCTTCCAACAGAAATATCAAAAGAGATTAATCTTCCCTCTAACAAAAATAAAACCCAAAAACACACAGACACACAAAAAATCACTTAAGACAAGATCAAAAGCAAAACAATTACTACCTTTTTATAGCAAAATCAGAGAATTATTCATAGCTATAATAATATCCAAAATGCATCAACACTTACATTTGGCCTGTTCGCAGATCTGAAGGAGAATGGAGATTGACTGTGGACTACCGTGCCTTGAACGAAGTGACTCCACCATTGAGCGCTGCTGTGCCGAACATGCTGGAACTCCAGTACGAGCTGGAGTCCAAGGCAGCAAAGTGGTACGCCACAATTGACATTGCTAATGCCTTTTTCTCCATTCCTCTGGCTGCAGAATGCAGGCCTCAGTTTGCTTTCACCTGGAGGGGTGTGCAGTACACCTGGAACCGACTGCCCCAGGGGTGGAAACACAGCCCCACCATCTGCCATGGACTGATCCAGGCTGCACTGGAAAAGGGTGAGGCTCCGGAGCACCTACAGTATATCGATGACATCATTGTGTGGGGGAATACGGCAATGGAAGTGTTTGAGAAAGGAGAGAAGATCATCCAGATTCTCTTGAAGCCTGGCTTCGCTATCAAGCAGAGCAAAGTCAAGGGACCTGCTCGAGAGATCCAGTTCCTGGGAGTAAAATGGCAAGGTGGACAGTATCAGATTCCCACTGAAGTCATCAACAAGATCACACCAATGTCTCCACTGACCAACAAGAAGGAAACACAACCTTTCCTAGGCACCATAGGTTTTTGGAGAATGCACATTCCTCTCTTATGAAAAAAATTATTTTAAGATGAATTCCACATTGCTCTCATTTTACTACATCTCATGCATCAGAAGGAACAATATAAAACTTTCATCTGGAACAGATAAAGATGTACACTGGCAGGCAGGATTCCTAAAATATTCACACTTCCACTCAAGTTAATGACTCTGAGGGTTTAAGAGTTCAATAAAATATTGTTTGCATTAAATTTATACTGAAGTAAATAATTAGGAAAATAGATGTGACCTCTGGTATTCAATTTCAAATGGGAATGCATGCCTGAATTTTTCCAGGCCCAGTAAAGAGCCAACCCTCAAAAATAAGCCACGAAGGGTAACAGGTATTTTCTAAGCACCAACTTCACATCTTCCCAGATGTCCTAGGGTAACTTTATGATGCTTTTATCTCCAATCATCTGCCCTGTTTGTGCTGTATATTGAGTTCTGTGCCTTTAAGTCTGGTTCTAAGAGTAAGGAGAAGCGCGGAGTTTGTTTTGAGAAAACTGCCCGACTCCTCCACATTCTTCTGCGGACGGGGTGTTCGGCAGAGGCTTGGAGAGACTGCAGGACAGAGATTTTTTTGCTTTTAGTTAGTTTCAGCTAGCTGGGGTAGAGAAGTTCCCTGGACTGTTTTTTTTTCTTTTTCTTGGAACTGTTTAAACCTGCTCTGGACTGAAAACCCAGGGGAGCACTGGGGGCTGCACCTGCGGCCCACTGGGGCCTGGACCTCGGCATTTTCCAGCAGCGCCGGAGGGACTGGGACTGAGGAGAGACTGAGAGAGAGCCGAGCTACACCCACGGCAAGGACTTTCTCAATTTGCCATCTCACTTCAGAAGGAGAGGTTTTATTGTTTCATATTATTCATTCTTTATACTTGTATGCACTTTTTTTGTTAAGTAAAATAGTTTTTTCCACTTTTCTCCAAAGAAGTTTTTTACTGGACTGGTTGGAGAGAGGGGCTACTTGGGTGTATTTCCCAGAGGGATCCTATTCAGAGGTTTTCTCCCAAATTTGTCCCTGAACCAGGACACAAGGTTTCACAATTACAAACTTAATTTGGATTATGAAAAGTACAGAATATCTCCTCAGTTGCTCTCAGATAAATCAGTTCCTTCAGCACCACTGATTTCCACAAAACAAATATTAATTTAAAACAAGTGCTTCTGAAGTTTTAATTTCTGCCACAGTCTGGTCCTGTGGTGAAGGTGCTGCAATCTTCCTTGCTAGAAGTGTCTTTAAAAAGACACCTACATTGATGGAGGCATAGGCACTCTCAGGTGGAGAGTGATTTAGCTCCTTGTGCACTCTTAGGTGCAGAGTGATTAACTGTCTGTGCACTCTTAGGTACAGAATGATCAGCTATTTGGTGCACTCTCAAGTGCAGAGTGATTTTCTCTTTGTGAGGCTGCCTGAGCAGCAGAGCTGCGTTTGCCACCCCGGGCGATGCAGGAGTAAAAGCTTTGAGATGGGGTCTTCCTGATCTCCAGGAGAGCTTCTTTCTTCCATGAAGTCCAGAGGGGAAAGACCCAGACAGCCCTAGGGGAGAGGGACTATATAGGGTAGCTATATAGGATAGGGTTTCACAACTTGGCCAGTGGGGAAAGGAATTGGGAAAGGGACCAGTCAGGGGAAGGATACAAAAAGAACCAATCAGGAGGGATAAAAACCAGGAACAAAGGGAATAACCAATGGGGTATGAAGTATTAGCATAGAACTGCAAAGGTTCATGGGTTGAAGCACTTTTGCTCACCCTGAACTATGGAAATCTCTCAAAGGGACTTCCCAAAGGAGAGTCACAGCACTAAAGCAGCCTAGGGGTTGTGAGTTTTCTGAGGTGAGGGCATGACTTGTCTTTGGTGGTTGGTCCAGGGCACCCGCCCTCGTCCCCCCGCCCCCAAACCTTTAACTCATTGCTGGAAATCCTTGGCAGAGTAATAGTACAAGAAAAACATTAAAAAAAAAAAAAAAAATCACCCAAACATGTTTTCAGTCATAAGTTAATTTACTTTTCATAATTTTAATTAATTCAGCAAATAAATTTTAAGAAGTAATACAGGTGCAAACAACTAATAAATATGAAATAAGCAAAGTCCTTCCAGGCCCTCAAAAAATTTTGCTGACAACAAATTTCAATGAAGTCAGCATTTCCAGAGGAAATAAGGGGAGATTTCCATTCTTATCAATGTATAATCGCATCTTTACCCTACCAATGTGAAAAAATGTTGAGACCTCTTCACACCATTTGTTCTTTCTGAATTTTACCTCGAGACAGTCAGGAAGCCCAGGTCCTCAAATACGGCTAGTCACAATGGAAAAGCTATGAATATACTAATGTTTTATTAAATTTGGGGTTGTGTTATACAAATATATCAGCCCCAAAAATAGGATGACTTTGCCACAGAATCCAACTCAGGAGCCAGACTTCAGTCAATGCAAAGAATCTTATTAATTCAGCAATTTTCTACCCTTGAGGGGGCCACAGAAGAAAAACTCCTCTTAGAAGCTACTATGATCTCTCACATAGATCCTACCAGCTAAGCCAAAATGTTATCTAAGAGAGAATATGTTGCCTGGTGCATCCCCTGTTCTTCACACAGGTGGATGCAGCTTCAAGAAAAGCTGTTCCTGCACACTGCAGGCTTGTGCTCATTCCTTCATCATAACTCAGACATGACAACAGCAAATGTGCTGAAACTCCTGGCCCTTACATTTAATAATGGAATAGGTCCACCTCGGCTCATGAGTGCAATCCACGCTCTCAATCTGCTGACACAGACTTTTTAATTAAGCTGTTCTAAATAGATTGCACAGCTTAGTAAAATACATCCTGTCCACACACTGCCCAGATGATAGGCTCTCTTCTTTATCCTGTATGTTGCACTATGTGGAAATGTATTTTTGAAAGTGCAATCAATACCAGTCCTTTAAAATTTAGCTCTAATAGTGATGAATAGCCAAAAAAAAAAAAAAAACCCCCAAAAAAACCACAAACCCAACCAAAAAACACCACCACCAAAACCCCCCCAAAACCTCAGAACAGTAGAGTAGTGGTTTTATTAATGAGAAATTTTACAGTAGAAGGGCATAAGAAACTACTGAAAGTTATTGTTATGCTCCTACATTCTATACTACAGCATAGGCCATGAACAGAAGGGCTTGCTTTAATTAAAGAACATTTAAAAAAACCCTAAATCTCAAACAAACTGAACAGAAAATGCACTGTATCAGCTACTATGTTGTTCCATGATTTTATTGCCATTGTGACAGTCTTCATTTTAAATCTGAATACATCTAATTTCAACTCCCCAAAACTAGATCTTCTTTTATAGTTTCAATCTCTTCTCACATCATTCTTAGAAGACGTGTGTCCCTTATCAGATACCTGTAAATCACAATTCCTTGTCTTTCTCTTTTACTAGCCAAATATTTTGTGGAGTCTCTCAATTTACAGCAAACTCCTTCTTTTCTTGACTTTTCACTAAATTTTCTCAGACTTCGCAGTTTCCTTTTTGAATTTTGCACATTCAAAAATGATCCAACATTCTGAAAAAGTTGCTCTAGAGCTAAATACAAAAGCAACCTATCTTCTGGTTTTCTTTTCATATATTTCTGATATACTCTGCACTTTAGTTTAAATAATTAGGGAAATCAAAGTTGTCAGTACCAATAAGATGCAGAATCAGGATAAAAGTGTACTTCATTTGCAGTATTAAAATGATGATTTACACACTAGCCAATGACTTGTTAAGTATCACAGATAACAGTGAAAAGATAATGGACCAAAAAAAAAATTTTTTTTTTAAAAATCCCAGTATGGACCAAAAAAAAAATTTTTTTTAAAAAATCCCAGTACTTTGGACTCCTTTTTTTGTTTGTTTCTTTGTTTGGGTTTTTTTTGGGGGGGGGTTGGGGGGAGGGGAGTGTTGAATTTTATGAGGATTTTGTGGAATAACTCTTACTAAGAAAATAATGAATCAACTATTGTCAAAAGATATCTATTACTAACATGGTATCACTCACAATCTTTATAAGATAATCTGATACACTGTAATAGTAATGAAGAAAAATCTGCTGTATTGCATGCATGCATGCTCAGCTGCAAGTGAGAAACAAAACAATCCTTAGAAATGCAAAAGCACAGAGGAAGTAGTAAGTAATCTGAGATGATGATATTTAAAAATAAATAAAATGGAAACTGGTTAGTCATATCTGAAGACACCATTAAAAAATTCCAATACTTTATTAGCTGGTAAATTTTCTGCTTCAAGCCAAGAAAATGGCATTTTCTAATTCTCATATTTTCATGTTCAAACCAGAAAGAACAAGAAGAAAAATCTTATTTCTTTTACAGGTGCAGAAAACAGTTTAGCTGTAGAGGAGAGGCAAAGGAAACTTTTAAAATAAAATTTGATATTACTAAAATCTACTCAGAAACTGATTGGGTACAGCCAAGAAGAGTGTGGAAATGACAAGATGATCTGAACCAATTATATTTCACAAAATGACAACCACTAACATAATTTTGTGCACTGGAACCAGTTTGCTTACATAACTCATGCCTACTGTTGAGGTCTGTATTTCAATAAAGCAAATGTGCAAATGGCATGGTTCCTGTTAGAAAACTGTGTTTCATCAAGTTAAATAGTTGCACAACACACTAAAATCCAGATAGCTATCATTCAATATCATTTTTGCATCTGTCTAAATTCTTGTTGCAGTAAACAATATAAAAAGGGTTAGAGGTTCAGAATTAAACAGCTTGTCTTGTTTTTATTGCATTTGCTGGCCTTTTCAAGGCAATGTCTACAATAAACACCATCATTAATAATTATTAAATCCAGAAATATTATAGCAATAAAACTATACTATATTGTGGACTTCTCTGAAAAAAGCATCTATAGAGGACATGCTCTCTCTGCAAATTTGATAACTTTTTAATTAAAAGATTCCTTATTGCCACACTTCCATCCTTTTTTTGTTGTGTCTCTTGGCCCAGCTCTTTGACAAAATTTGGCATGTAATTTTTACTGCTAAGATACTTCTGGCAAACTTCTCGTTCCTTCAGCAACCTCTCAAAACAAAATCTTTTCATGACCTCCGTGATTAGCTCCCATGCCACCATTTCAGAGAAGGTGCTGCTTTAGGGACCTGGCAGAGGAGAAAAAATAGAAATTCAACCTACTAATTTAGCATAAGTAATCTTTTTTGCAGCTGCAGTGATCTGAAGAGAAGTAAAATAGAAGGCATTGGGTATCAAAGGATGACTAGAACTGCCATTTTCTGATTATATAAAACTCCCCTAACATATAATAGCAATTTTTGCCCAGCACACTACTTTAAGAGTGTAATTTATCAACATGTTGTTTAGGCTTGATCTCTTTTGTGGTCTGTTCCACGAGATCACTCTGTTTTAACTTCAAAAAAACCCTGGAGTATGTGTCTCAGTTGTAAGTGCTGCAACACTTTGAGATCATTACCACTTTTTTTTTTTTTTTTTTTAACATACTCAGAAATAAATATATAAACAAATCCCAGCATCTAGAAATGGAGAAGGTTTTTACCTCAGGTATCCTGGTGTCAGAGAAATCATTGTAATTACTACAAAGTAAATCCATCTTAAATATTAGAAAATAGAGTCATATTATATTAGTAAGAAAGTTTTTCTGTCACTGCACTAAAATGCTTCCCTCCTTAATGAATGCTTATGAAGGAAGAAAAGCATACTTTTCACAATTTGAGGTCCAGCTTGCTCCCTTTATTTCTCAGCAATCACCACTGGAGAATTTATCCAGCACAGATAGACAACTACTGACTTCACTGTTTCCTGAAGTAAACATTTCATTAACCTTTGTAAAGTGAACAATTTCTCCAAAGAAAGAAAGCATGCTTCAGATAAAAGATAAAAGGACAGAGAGGGTCCATGACTGAAAGAATTTTCATATTAAAGCCTAGTTGGCAGGCATTATACAGAAATAATTAAATACCAAAACCTCAGCCTTCTTTCTACCATCCCAATTCCACTAGTAGCCAAATTCCACTAGGCAAATTGCTGGCTGGAAGCCCCTTTTTATTTTCAGATAAAAGCTTGCTATGTCTAATGTACAGCTGTGCTTTTCACATATCTATTCCCTCTAAAAGTAGCAATTTCTCAAAGCAGGAGAATATTCATGTGTAGAGGAGTCCTTTAGGAGCTGACTTCAGTCACAGTGGCCCAGATTTCCCCCTGTATTTAGACGGGCCACCACTTTGGACCAGCAAAGAAGCACTGTATGGAATGATTGGCTCTCTATGCTAAACTTATTCCATGCTGAAGCTGACTTCAAGACATCCTCCTTCTGCACCTCTGCCTTCTAAATTCCTCTGCTTAAAGGGTTCTTTCTTTTAACAGTTTTGTCTTCAACAGGGCTTTGTTCTTATTTCTGAAGTTACCAAATGGCAGCATTGACTAGAGTGAGAAAAACAAACACAAGGCTTGAATGTACACACGACTATTTGCTAACTGAACAAATGGCAAACAACACATTTCCAAAAATCTTACAGGTACGAAAATCTCAAAACTCTTCATGCAATAAATGTACACGAAATAATTTCTGTCATGACCATTACTTCCCTTCCATAATCCACTCAGGATTGAAATCAGGGGTTTATGTCACCTTTCTTTTCCCCAGTCTGGCCTTTATCAGGATAAAATATATTACTTTACAGTGCACAATATTAAGAGCATTTTGTTGTGTATTTTAATTATTTTGTCTAAGTGCTTCATTCACTTACTTTTTTTTTTTTTTTTCATATTAGGAAGTAATAGGTTCTGACCACTGAGTTTCATATATATGTGAGACTACCTACGTGCAAGTAGGAGATCTGGTAGGAATAAAAAAGTACAGTGAATAATGGCAGTGGGTGTATCTGGTGCATGCAGATAGAAATGCACTCAGCTTGTTCTGTCATGGCTAACCATTCTCAATACTCTAAATTTTGGAGTTGTTTTGTTTGTCTCCCTTGATTAATAGTTGAAGTAGACAGGAAATTATGCCTTAGAAAGCAAAGGATAGTGGATAGGCTGGAAATAATACAGTTTTAAGACATTTGAATGTGAGGGAAAGGCATTTGAAATAAGTGCAATGAAGGACACCTACACTGGAGTTTCAAAGATCTGACAGCATTGTCCAGGCTATTTTCAGATCATTATATTAGCTTCATTTTCAACACCCTGGATGGTCTGAGGTAAGTGAAAGACAATTAAAATTAAAACTAAAAACACTGAACTGGAGGAACAGAAGAAATCCTATTAGGTTATTACTTTAGAAACTATTTATGTTCACTGCCCTTCCTATTTTCTTGCTAATCTGCACTAGAGCCTGAACAGTGAAATATTCAGAAGTACCCAGCCCCACTGAAATCCAATTTCTTTTTCTATTTTTAAAATTAAAGGTCTTGAGTCAAACCATGATGTATTATGCAATGAATCTGTAACAGGAAAAGCTGTATAACATTGCCAGCTAGTGGTCACTTGACTTCAGAGCACAATAACTCAATTCTAGCACAGTTTAAATATTTTTGAAATGTAATAAAACCTTTTATAGTTGTAGCTTAAGAAGATGACAAATAAATTGCAAACATATTTCAGAACCTTAGCCATCAGAATATAAAATTCTGCATGAAGGTAACATTTAATTCATGAACATGCTAGTCCTTCATTTATGCTTAGTTTTCCAGTTGAAAAGTACATGAAAATTTTAAGTTCATACCAGCACTGATTCCAACATTGCAGGTAATTATCATATCTTCATTAATGTTGTTTAGCTTTACTATGTCATCTCTGAACTGCATCTTCTAGCACCTGGATAACATGTATGGGGGTTTTTTACCATTTTTGCCACTAAAGACTGTTTATTCATTAGAAGTGATCCCTCACAAATGCACAGATATCAGCAAAACAAACATATAATGGATACAAAAGAGACTAAGAAAATTCAGGGACCCACATTTATAACAAGGTGTGCATTTATAATAATTACATTTACAATATTAATGATGTATTTTTCTGAATCTCTCTATAATCTAAGGTCTAGATTCAAACAAGATGTTTTATGAAGGTATAAAGAGGCATGAACACCGAGTAACGCATAATACACAGTAAGAGAAAAAAGGAGGAGAGAAAGAACAGATCCTAACATAAATGTCATGTCCTGCAAAAACATATACCATTAAATGTTTCTATAGATAGCTTCACCAACTGCACTACTTTTGGAAAAATTAGATCAGTTGGCATTTGTATGTCAGTATGTAAATGTCATAGAGCAAAATATACATTCTGGAAGCCGACATTTCCTTCAGACTAACATAATAAAAAATGGAAATTTTTAGGGAATTATAAAAGAAATTAAAAGCAATCAGATGGTGTAAACAGTTATCACCAAAGAGTTCTTATTAAGTAATTTTTGGTCTTAATATGTTAAAGGTTATATCTATGTCATCATTTGCAGCCAGTTTTAAAATTGCACTTTTTACACTTGGATCAGAACTGGGAGCAATCATCCCCTTGCAACAAATATGTGTTAATTCATCCTGCCCCGCAGACCGATCTCTTGTGCGGATTTCATTTCTGAGCTGGCTGTGGTTATGGGGCCCACACAGTTCAGAATGAGAATACACCATGCTCATATTGGCAGTGTGCACCAGCAGGAGCAATCTGGTTTTGCCTGTAAAGGACTGGGCAAACATATCCCAAAAGCAGACAGTTTAAAGTCCTTACAGCCTAAGGGCATCATTCTGCAAAGATTTACATGCCCATTTAATTTTATTCTGACTTCAGCAGGACTGTTCATGGATAAGTACAAGAATAGCAGGCAGCTTTGCAAAAGACTGAGATTCAGGATAATTCCGGGTTGTGATCTGAGATACTGAGTCTGAGGGCCAAGTTCGCAGTTGTCTGAAAAATTGCACTGCCATTAAATTTCATGTGAGGACTATCCCTAGAGGAACAGACCTGTCAACTAAGGCAGAGAACTACCATAGAGACCTTACTCAGAATCCTTCAAAATTATCCACTACTTACGACGGAAGATCTAATTTAGAAGATGTCTTTAAAAAGGGGAGAGAAGGCAGATTTCACCTTTTAATCTGAAAGAGGGGTTAAAAAAGGCAAAAGAAAATTTCTTCCCTTTAGGCTGAATCCAGAGCAGTTTTGAAGCCCTTCCCTTAACTAACCCTATTGAACAGCTTGCTTTCACAGGATGGTTTTCGTGTACACTGGACAAATGCTCTGGACATTGCAATTAGTCTCTCATAACAAAGTCCAGTCAGTCATCAAACATTTCATCTTTTGATATCTCCAAACTACCTGTGTGGTTAATACTTTTGGCACAGTGGATCAAGCTAGATGTAACTCAGAGTAAATCCCCTGAACAACAATTTTAAACAAAAACAGAAGCAGAACCAGCTTCTGAATACCAATCCCTTTCTGATGTACCATAAGGTCTCCTAATGAAGATATAAAAATAAGTACTGAGTAAACAAAGCCAAGCTCTTGTTACATTGTTAGTCACAATTAACAGAACATAGGTCTTCAAGCACACAGGAATCATTTGTTAACAAATTATTTAATCAGCTTCAGGAATACCAGGTACTGTGCATCCCAAATTTCAGACGGCGCAAGGAGACTTCCCATCAAGCATTGAAGTTAATAATGCTAGATGAACCACAGTCTTCCCCATAAGTGTCCAGGGATTACTTAGATTTTCCTAGACATCATAGTGCACTGCAGAACTCATCTCATTCAAGCTCTTAGATTCTCCTTCAAAGCTTTCAAAAGTACCCATCTGCTAGGAAATGCCTATTTTCACATTACATTTTCAGGCACTTGTGTCAGTGACTGACACGTGTCCTCCTCCAGCCAAAGGATGGTCTGCAGCTCCAGCTTCCCCTGAGTCAGCCTTGGCAGGTCTTGCTATGATCCAGCTCTAAGTGTCACGGTTTCTTCCCCTATTTCCAGTGAGAGGAAGTTTATGTTTTGGGTTTTTTTCTTGCTAAAAAGGTATTTGCAACACTTTTTAAACTGACTTAATAGTTACTAACTTGTGCAGCTACGAGCAGCTTGTGTAGGAGCACTTTAAGGCTGACAGTCTTACAGTTCCAATGCTGTCCATGACTGCAAAAGCGCATTTGTCACCTCTTGGATCATTCTACGCTCTGCCACCAATTTTTACAATGTTTTATATAATCCCCTGCACAGAAACTCTCTACATCTTTGAGACTTCAACTCTCTACCATACAAAAACTTTGACCAGCCAAAGGCTCATCAATCCCCACTTCCACTTTTCACTCTGTGTCCCACGTAAACCACTATCTGATCAGGTACTCATTCTCCTCCTTCTAGCAATTACTATCATTAATACACATACATATGCTTTATTATTTTTTATATACTTAGAACTTTTGTTGATGTATGCTTCACTTTTGTACAGCAAGCAGCATTCTTAAATTTTTTGTAATGCAGTTGCACAGCTAGATCATCTGCCTGAGATAAAGACACTAAACCCAAACTCTGAAAGATCTAGCATTGCCACCAGTGCAAGAAATGATCCTCTGACAGACTTCCTTCTTGGTAGCAACCCTTGCCTTTGTCAGCACAAAGCAAAGAGCTCTCCAATCATCACCCACTCTACTAAAATGCCATCAGTCATGGCAAGGCTTTTAATTCACTCCTATATTTGGGGGAAGTTAGTGTAGCAAAATTCAATGCAAGATGTTACAGAAGAGGGAGATGATTTTATTAAACAAAATTATCTCAAATATACTGTGCATGCAGTTGCATTCTGCGAGGTACCAAGATATAGTTTCTTTTACATCCTGGGGATGAACAGATCAAAAGCAGCCCTGAGGAGAAGGACTTGGGGTACTGGTGTATGAGCAGCTGGACATGACCCAGCCATGGGCACTCCCAGCCCAGAAAACCAAACATGTCCCGGGCTGCATCCAAAGCAGTGTGGGCAGCAGGGGAGGGGGGGGGATTCTGCCCCTCTGCTCTGGTGAGACCCCACCTGGAACCC
Organism: Hirundo rustica; assembly: GCF_015227805.2. Taxonomy (NCBI): domain Eukaryota; kingdom Metazoa; phylum Chordata; class Aves; order Passeriformes; family Hirundinidae; genus Hirundo; species Hirundo rustica. Next base: position 42,539,490 of record NC_053488.1, read on the forward strand.
TGCATCCAGCTCTGGGATTCCACAGGACAGGACAGGTCTCATAGGAAGGACATGGGCATGTTGGAGTAAGTCCAGATCAGAGGGATGGAGCAGCTCTCCTATGAGGAAAGGCTGAGAGAATTGGGATTGTTTGACCTGGAGAGGAGAAGGCTTCAGGGTAACCCAGTTGCAGCCCTTCAGTATCTGAAGGGAGCCTTACAAGGAAGACAGAAAGGGACTATTTGCAAGGGCATGCAGTGACAGGACAGGGGGGAATGGCTTCAAAATAAAAGACAGCAGGTTTAGATTAGATGTTATGAAGAAATTCTAGGGGAGTGGTGAGCACTGGAACAGGCTATCCACAGAAGAGGTGGATGCCCCATCCCTGGAAGTGTTCAAGACTGGGTTGCATGAAGCTCTGAGCAACCTGGCCCAGTGAAAATGTCCCTGCCCACGGTAGGTAGGTTGCAACTAGATGATCTCTAATGTCCCACTCAAGCCATTCCATGATTCTATAGTTCTATGACACCTAAGCAGCCTGGCCAGAATCACTTGGGCTCACCATGGAGGGCAAACACTGCTGTCTATGCAACTCTCATATGCCTTGATTTCTTTTGGATTGACTACTGCACACTTACTGGGGCATGTGCTGAACATAGTTCTTTAATATGGACAGTGCTGGAGCAAAATGCCCAAGACTTGTGATTCATTTCCTCTATGAACATTTTATGGCTCTGGACCTCCCAGTTTGACAGCATTAATATTGCAAATTTTTCCATCTTGCTATCTGTGTTGGATTTGAACAGCCTGGTTTTTGGTAGTGGGGAGGATCACAGAGGTAGCTTCTTTGAGAAGCTGATGGAATGTCTTAACAGAGCCAAACCCTGGTGTCTCCAAAGATGGGCATGCCATTGGCCAAAGCTGGGCCAATTCTAACTGGTGGTAAAGCCTCTGTGATAACATATTTAAGAAGAAATCAAAACAAAAACGGTGGCACAGTTTTAACTCCAGCTAAAGAAGAGCAGAGAATATGTGGGAGAACAACTCTGGAGACATTGAGGTCAGTGCAGGAGAGGCAGGAGGTGATCCAAGCACCAGAGCTGAGATTCCCCTGCAGCCCCTGGTGCAGCCCATGGTGAAGTAGCTGCGCCCCTGCAGCCCATGGAGGTCCATAGGAATGCAAAGATCCACCCTATGGAGGAGTGCCAGGCTGGAGCAGGAGACTGTGACCCCATGAGAAAACTGTGGAGAAAGGGGCTCTGCTCCCATGCTGCAGCAGGCTCTCCTTGAAGGACTGCACCCTGTGGAAGAGTGACCCATGCTGCAGCAGTTTTAGGAGGACTGTTGCCCATGGGACGGATTCACACTGCAGCAGGTCACTGAGAGCTGTTGCTCATGGGAGGGAGTCACACTGGAGAAGTTCATGGAGAACTGTCTGCTGTGGGAAGGACCCCACAGTGCAGCTGGGGAATGACTCCTCTCCCTGAGCAGTGGGATAAACCATGGCTGATGAACTGACCATAATCCCCATTCCCTGATGACTTGCACCACTGGGGTAGGATAGGAGGTAGAGCTTGTGAAGGAGGGAGAGATGGGGGAAATGTATTTTCAAGGGTTTGTTTTACTTCTCATTATCCTGTTCTGATTGTGTTAGTAATAAAATCATTTTATATCCCTAAGATGAGCCTGTTTTGCCTGGATGATACTTAATGAGTGATCTCTCCCAGTCCTTATCTCAGCCCGTGAACCCTTTGTTACATTTCTCTCCACTGCCCAGCTGCAGACAAGAGTGAGCGAGGAGATTTTGTGGGTGCCTGGCATCCAGCCAGAGTCAACCCATGACACTGTCAAGAAATATGAAAGAAAAACTACATACAACATTCTGTAGCAATTAACACAATACCATACCCTTGCTTGGCTGTTTCTAAGGCATTAACACATTCTTCAGTTAACATTTCATCACACCAATCTCAATATTTTTGGTATAAATGTCTATACATTCTCTAAATTAATTATTTTTGTTTCCACTTGTTTTTCAATAATTCAGCCATCTAATCTCACAGAGGCATGACTCCTCCTTGTCTGACTACTTTCAATTGCAAGTTCATTTAACACAACAGTTGACTCTTGCTACAGGTATCCTGACATTTGCCATATTTAGCTATAAAACAAGAGTGTTCCACTTTCCTGCTTCAGCAAACACATTTCTACTGCACAGAGGGTGAGTATTTTTTTTTTCCCCCGTGTTAATCTGTACACAAACAGAAGACAACTGTTCAAACTTACCAAAATTTTTGCGAGACTTGAGCAACAGAGATTATACAAAATTGTGCATGAATAGGTAATGACTGTTTAGTCTATCCACAGAATGCATTAATGAAACTGATCTCAGATTTCACAACTGGCACTTTCAAAGAGACAACAAAGACTTTTCAATTCCTCAGAATTTCTGTCCTGGGTGTTGTCTTATTTAGCATTAGAACTACAGTTTGCTTCTAGTTGGTAAAGTTTTTGTGGTCCTTTGAGTTTAAGGGTGAGGCCAGATATAATTTTATCAGTTCAGTATCTTTTTGACATAACATAGGTGTTGTCTTGTCTAAAATAGCTGACAAGGTCTCAGACGAACATCTAAGAAACGTGTATGGTGTTTTACCCATGCATTTGAAGCTCAGTGCCTTAAGGCACTTTGTAACTCAAACACCACTCTGGGGTTTGTGGATGGATATACTACTTCCTCAGCTAAGATTTTCTTCTCTGACTAATTTCTCTTAGGACTAAAGTGGTACTATCTTTTTACAAAGATACCTGCACCTTACAGTACTCTTGAGACCATAATGTGAAAGCTAACACTGTGAAAACATAAGTCAAGATTTTCTGGTATTTTTTACTATTAACAGTAGCCTTTCTATACATCCACAACTAGAAATGACAGAATTTCAGTTTTCCCTGCCAATGGGATTACCATCACAAATTTAGGCAGTAAAGAAACAATACAGTCAAGTCTTAAGTGATCAGCACATTCAATGCTCTAAATAGGACCCCTGTGGCAACCTTTCCTTAGACTTTTAGGTCTTTTTTTATGCAGGACAAAATCTAAACAAGAAAGCATCAAACAAACCTTCATTTGATAACAAGCACCTGAATAATCCAATTAAAGCACGAATATTTGCTGCTAAATGCTGTCAAGTACTAACTGCTACAAACCTCCTCAAAAGTTGCATGGGGAGAAAAGAATTGTCACCTAAGGGCAAAAATAATATTGCAGCATGAACAAATAAATAGAAAACTTTTTTGCAGCACTGTAGTTAAGAAAGTGTATCCTACTGGAATCAGTTGCAAAATGGACACCTGAGACTTGGGGCAGTTGGAGGCTTCTATATTTAAAGAACAAGTTATATGAAGGGTAAGTTTTCCTCTTTTTCCTGTAAGTTTGCAGCACACAGGATGTCAGAGGAAAATGTGTGAGATGGGGTTGAATTCTCTTCTTTGAAGGCTACTTCTCAGTTCTCAAAGATCAAGTTTGCTGCACAGATTACCTTATTACCTTTTGATTCATAGGTTTAAATTCAAAAATCTAGGTATATTTCAGATGTAAAGCTTTGCAAAAATCACTGATCAATGTCATAGCAAAAATTTTTAATTTCAAAGCTAGGTCTTCAAGGAAAACATTTTTTATCAAAATGATATTAACAAAACTTTCTGCAACGTGCTAATCTTTCATGTAGCTTTATGCAGATAAACCTTGCTCACCTCATGAGGATTTTTATCAGGTTTGAAAATTCAGTTGGTTAGAAAGCCTTGCTGTCTTCTTTCCTTCTTTTTCTTCAATACCATACTACCTCAAATGCACTTTTAATACATTTAATTACCCTGTTTACACTCTTCTCTAGGTAGGTTAGCATTTCTGGTAATCACGTTAGAAATATAACATAAGCTGAAACTCTTAGTTTGAGTCTGGAGTCTTTGCAATTAGGGAAAAATAAACAACCCATTTAAAAATAAAATTTTAAAAGTACACATGGAATCTTTGCTGTTCCATTTTTATTACCCTTTCTCCAAATATGATGACACTCAACACTGACTAAAAACAAATAAATTCAAATATATTTACCAAGGGTTTCCACAAACCTAGATAAGCTTTTACTTTTGTGTATTTCATAATAAAGTAAAACACCTCAACCAACTGCTTGAGGCAACTGTGCAGAACTTTTTAATATGATTGCTACACGGTAGCTTGATGTATTTTTCCCCCTAGAGATGGAAGAAATAGGGCAAATTAGTTGTTTTTACTACCTTCAGTTATTACCTGGAGTCATGAGTTGTTTTCCTTTTGACAGACGCTGTAATGTCAAGGTGGCACCAGCCCACTCTTGGCGAGGCTCTATCCTAGGAAAGTGTTTTGCTCTTAATAGGCTGCCTGACAGTCTGACCTTTCTCACATTTTTCTTTACTGTCACCTTCAGGAAGGGCAGCTGTGGTGTTGTTGACATATGTCATACACAAATAATTTCAGAATTATTCTAACACTGAAAATTAAGTTTTTATCTTGACCTTACAACATTTTCTGGGTTATGTGATTTGTATTAAAAATAAAAAATTTGAATTTATTTTTGATTACTTGGTTCCAGGATCAATAAGGGTTTCTAGTGCTCTGTATTTCCCAAGGTGCTTTCCCAAACATGCCTTCATGTCTGAAATATGAAAGCTAACTCATTGGTAGGGAAAGCTCATTTCTTGAGGAAAAGTGGAAAGCTGTTGTCCAAGAAGATTAAATCCTTAACCACTCACAAATTATCAGCTCTGCAAACAACTTTTTCCTCTAAGGACTGCACAAGGGCCTGCAATATCTCTCTGAGGTCCAGATGCGTGCCTGACAAGGATATGCAGAATGCAATTAGCTTTAGGTGCTATAATCTAGTGAATATTTATATTGCTCAATCTTCCTTTTCAGTTTTATTTTTCTTTCAGTGTTAAAAAAATATATAATGCACACCTTTTGAATGTATCTTTAAATATTTTACTTAAAATGTGCTAATATTCTACTTAAATACATGTTTCAAACTTCCTGGAACCATTAGCTGCCCTGAAATAGCACTCCCAACGCATTTAAGCATGAGCGCATGTGAGCACAAAACATACTAGGACTAGGTAGCTGAGCAAGTTTGATGTTTCAGCGACTTTTAAGCCAGTTACAGATGATGCCAATGATGAAAAAATACATTTTGCTTATTATACAGGCATAAAAAAGTAAGACAGCAAGAAAAAGCTGCTTTTGGGCTGTACGCAGTATGGGAGCATGCCCAGACCTGCATGTTTTTTTCTTCAGTGCTGAACATTTCAGTCTGTTACTAAAACAATTTTATCATGTTTTGTTGAGGGTTTTTTCCCCCCTTCACTGCTTTTCAGGGGATGTTTGAATCACTGCACTGAGAAACAGCATCAAGTTAACAAAAATGGTATCTGCATATGATAAACCCGCCTTATATGGTTAAGTTTCTCTTAAAAAAGAGAACTTATCAGGACTTTCAGAAAATAATGCAGTATTTTGCTGCAAAGTATGTAATACGCTTAAAAATACTCTTCATCAAAACTGGACGGACAAGGGAAAAAATAATTACCTATAAAAGAAAAAAACTTCTCATAAAATGGGTTTTCTGAACAAAACAATACAACCACTGCAAAGTTTTCAAGATAACACTTTTCCACTTTTTGAAAAGTAATTTGTCGTGAATGATGCTGCCTGCCTGTTATTCACCACCAGTTTTGCTTGCATCATCATTAAATAAGGTCCTGCTGAGCAGATTTTTGCCTACATTTAGATGAGCAGAGCTAGCAGCACCGTCTTCTTTACACCCTGTTTCTTACACAATTATACTGACAGATAAGCATTAAGATGTACATCAGGCATCAGTAAAGGGACATTTCAGATACAAGCAATTTTCTGAAATCCGTAAGCCCAAGTTCTCACTGGGGCATACCATCAGAAGTGGCCATTTTTTCATGTCAACAGAAAAAAGACTAAAACGCATTGACTTCCAAACTGCTAACACATAATGCAGTTGATTGCACTCAAATCACACAGCTCTACTTCTCAGAGACTCAGCTGGTGATGCAGCATTTACTTTCAAATTAAGGAAGGGTTTTAACATATTTGCTTTAAGGTGCTAGTGCTGAACACGCAATACATTAAGGCACTTTTATAGCAACAGAAAACAGACTACAAGGGCAGCAGAGTATCAATGCTAGGCCTGGGACTGTACCCTGAACTATGCCCAGCATCTTCCATTCTCTTCCTGCAGCTTTCTTTTAGAAAACAGAGCAAGACCATCCTTTTGAGGGAATGGTAGAAGACAAACAGCACCTTCTTTTCTGTAGGATTTGTTCAAGAGAAAGTGTCTAGGGAAAAAAAAACCAAAAAAAACCAAAAAAACAACTGATTTAATTTAGTTCTTTACACATGATAGATTCAAGACTTTACTCTTGGATCAATCTCACCACCAAACTCCTGAAATGGAATCCATGGGACAGCATGCCACTAAACAGAGGACTCAAAGTCATGCTCAATTTCCTCAATCACATAAAAAACAAGCTATTCTGCTGATCCACTTTCCAGGTTGACCAACTTTTTCAGGTTGATCAGGAAGAAGTGTCTCATCTTAGCCAACTGAGCTTCTGGACCACAACAGAAAAGTACAACCAACATGTTTAAACAACTTTTTAAATCAAATTCTCTTCTTGCTAGGAGACATATTTATGCTAATATATATAACAGACTGCTTAACATGCTTGTTAAAACAATCTAAGTCATAGGTTTATTTATCACAGGTTTTATTATGGTCTTCTAGTATATTACAATTAAAATACAGTAGCATCATATTTTAAAAATAAATGCAAGTACACAGCAGAGCAAAATCTCTGAGGACAAAGGAAAAGGAAAGAAGTTTCCCAAGTATATAGTTTTCCTGATCTTTGTATTGTTATTGATCATGTCTTTCCCTGTTGTTTTTTGGGTTTTTTTTTTTGGGGGGGGTGGGGGGTGTTGATGTGTTTGATTTCTTCTGAAAAAATAAAATAAAATTTTAAAAAAGGTAAATTGCATCAGAACAACAAGATCTTTGTTTCTCTGGATCAGAAGCACAGCTCAACACAGAAACCAGCAGCTGCCCCACAGAAACATGCCCATTACCACCATCGTGAGGAAGGGAGGCACTGCCTTACTGCATATTCTTATATTGCAATAAAACATGCTCTGGAGCAACAGTCTCCTACATGGATGTTAAGCACATCAGGGGTAACAAGGAGGAAAGTATTAGCTATTGTTTATTTTTTACCTAAAACAGAAGTGGAAAACTAAAAGTATTTATCACCTGAGAGTATTAAGAAAGAATTACAACTTTACTAATACAGAACATGTTTTGACACTGCACTCTCATCTGGTGTGTATGCCAGATGGCCACGCTTAAGGTAGACAGCACACAAGGTATCCTTGAGGAAGACTGCGTGCTTCACAATGCCGAAGGGAGTTAACAGTGACACCCTCGCTCATTCTTTCACTTTCAGTGTACTGACATATGGGCATTTACATGTGCCCAGTCCATTTGCAACTAACCTAACCCTCACAAAATGATTCAGTCTCTAAAAAAGGTTCTGGAAAGAAACCCTGCAGATTGAAGGTAACAGAAATTATAAAAGTACAAACAGACAAGTTGCAGAGGTGATACTTCTGCTCCTGCAAGTCCTCCACCAACCACTTTGCATGGTAATATCACTGACAAAAGAGCTGGATTTGAGAAAAAGTTGGCAAAAAAATTTGAAAACTATCAAAGTAAATTTACAAGTGTTAATACAAATTTACAAGTGTTATTGCTAACAGTGAACCTCTTTTAAAGTGTACCTTCATGCATTAGCTTAATATACTATGAAGCCACAATGATTAACAGAGCATTTACAAGCTAGCCATCCAGGACATGAAAAACAACATTTTAAAGTTTTTTTCTGCGATGTTTAGAGTCCTGTGATATTCAATCCAGTATTTCGCAAATTTCATAGAAAACAATTGGAACAAGCTACGGGTAGGGGAAGATTTGAAACTCTAACTGTTCCTAACCTGTGTCCATTTATGATACTTGCTGTATTTTTTTACATGATAAAGTACATAAAGAGAAACTTTCTTTTCAATCCCTAATAAAAAGATATAATGGAAAAGGTAGCTGCTCAACAGTTAACCATTCCTTTATTAAAAATTCTGTTTTGTGAAAAAACTGTACAAGTGTAACCACTGATGAAGTGGCTACTTTGAATAGAATAAGAAAGGGATTTAAGGATAAGGTTACAGCAAGACTGAAATTCATTCACTGGATCACTCATGGGCAAGCTAGTGCAGCAAATAAACTGGAGATAAAAGCACACAAAGTCCTACATTGTCATCAACGTGGTCAATTTTATAAAAAACAAGACCTTTCAATATTAGAATATTTACAATACTTTGGAAACAGCTGGGGAGTTATCATGAAAGTCTTTTATACTATAGGGGTTCACTGGTTATCCCATGTTGAACTTACATTTTAATTTCACAGAAAGAAAAGCAATTGTTCCACATCTCCTGACCCTTTCTGTGATGAAAAGGGCCTGTCAGTACTATGCTAATAATTCTGAAAAATAAAAACATTTAATGTGTCTCTTCAAGATAAAGATGCAATTCTAACAACGAGCAAGAAAATTTTTCTTTTTAAAATAGTTTTTTATGGACGGAGCATTTTGAAAACAGAAGTTTGAAAATGTTTCCATCATCTTGCAATTTTGTTGCAAAAAGAAGTGAAGAAGTGTCACCCATAAAAACCTGTAGTATCTGTACACTTGTACAGGGAAGTAACTGTCTAATCCATTTAGAAAAATCTTCCAGAGTAAAGTTTTTCAATCTATTTGTTAACAACACAAAAATCCAAGCCCTTTCAATTAGTTTGCAAATCCAACTGACTGACATCAGGGAAAATGCAAACTTAATAGTTGATTATTAAGCCGAATATTAATATATCTTTGCATAAGTAGTGGGCAGGACTGAAAAACGCACAACCTTCAATATACTTGCCGTTTGGATCAATATCTTTGTGAGGTATCTCTTTCAGTAATGACAGATATTAAAAAGATATATTAAATACAAGATAAAATATTTATTAAATACATATTAAAGTTTAAAAATCAAGATAAATGGAACTTAGAAACAAATCTTTAAATCTCTGTACCACAGTGTTGCACAAAACTTTCTAAAAATAATGATGCATCAGGTATTTCTGAGCATCACTTACTAATTTTCTACCGTGAACAGAAAAATATTTACACTACTCATAAAAAATATTTGAAAATTGTTTTTCTAATCTATATCCTACCTTTTTACATTTTTATAATGTACTTAATTAGTAAAATAGTACATATAATAATTTATGTAGAGCAAGAGACCATGCTTAAGATATTTTTTTTGTATCCCCAGCAAAGGAAACCATAGAACTGTTGGAGTGAAGAGACCACAAAGAAGAACTGTTGGAGTGAAGAGACCACAAAGATGGAGGACTGGAACCCTTCTCCTGAGAAGACATGCTGAGAAACCTGGGGTTGCTCAGCCAGCAGAAAAGAAGACTCTGGTCTGAGCCCTTCAATATATAAAACAGACTTATAGGGAAGGAGGCAGCATTTTACCAGGGCATGTAGTGACAGAACCAAGGGTAAGAGTTTTAAAATGAGGAAGGTTAAGTTTAGATTGGACATAGAGAAGAAAAAGTCTACAATAAGGGTAGTGAGGCACTACCACAGGCACTACACAGAAGCTGTAGGTGCCCCATTCCTCGAAGTCCTGAAAATGTTCAAGGTTGGGTTGGACAGGGTGGCTCAGAGCAACCTGCTCTAGTGAAAGGTCTACCTGTCCTGTAATCTTTAAAGGACCCTTCCAACCATTCTGTGATTCTAAGATTCTACTTCAAAAATCTGATCTATTGCTGGGATACTATAAGGAGTAATAAATTTGACAACTGCTACTTTTAACACTAACATACTGTATTTTATTCCATATAAAAGCTGGAATCACACAATCATTCTTAAGAGACTCTAAGCCAGAATCACACAACTCCTAACCAACTGCAGTCTGGCTGGCAGCAAAGACTATCCAGCATAAAAGCCCATGCTTGAATTACAACAAATTCAAAGAAAAACAGCCAACTAGCCTCCTCAGTAAAAGCATATTAATTCTGCAGTACTGTTCAGATTAGAAATTATTCTCATGGCTTTTTTCATACTTTCATTCTCCACTTCTCTACCCCAGTGGATACCATGTCAGATACCAAAGGAATTTCTAAGCAAAGCATTTTCAGCACTCTTGACAAAGACAAAACAACAGAACAGGAATTCAGGTACTGTCATCCAGCTCGAGGATAAATCCACTTCTGTTCTGAAGCAGCGAAGGCACAACAGTGAACTTAGAAGAACACGCACTTACAAAACCTAGAAAGCTTAATATTTATATTTATTATGCATTAGGAAGCTTATTAACTTAAAAACCAACCTGCATAGTACAAAAGGCTTCCTATCCGTGCTCAACGTGGAACAAGTTTCAAAATATATATTTTTAAAATTTGTTCAGTCAATACACAATCCTTTTAAAAAACTGTATAACTGTACCTCATTACATTTATAAATACATGATTTACACAGCACCCCATCTGGAAAAACAAAAACTCCTTACAAATATCTACATATATTGCATACATATAAAACAATCATAGTACTTCATCAAAGTTGGCTTTAATAGTCCATTTACACTTCAGCAAAATACATATAAATCTCTGTCTTCTTCATAAAATGTCTCTAAAAATTAGCACATTTGTTACAATTCATAACTCCTTTGATGCATGTTTAGGAAAAAAAAGATATTAATATATCCATGATATTCAGCAGGTAAGACAATGATATGAAGGCTGAATATGATTAATAACTGAACACTAAAGAGCAGTTAAGGCAGTGGTGAAAGGAATTAATAGGAAAAATTCATTTATATGGCAGATAAAGTGACAAAATGCCATACATACTCAGAAGTGTCTGTATTTCTGACAATGCTCATTTTAAAATTAGAATTTTATTTTTTATAAGCAAAACATTAATGGGACCTGACTCCTGGGTGCTATCTGGACTTGCTTTAACTGCATAAAACTGATTATTCCAGAATGTGGGTTTAGGGTTTCTGTATGACCTTCATTTATGGGTAACTTCTGTCATGTGTGATCACACACATTCAGAATTCTGCCATCTGTTTCATCACTGCTTTCTGGTGACTACTGGACTTCTTGTTAGTAAATAGTATTTGAGAGTTTCACTGATAACCACTGTTTCAGGTACCAAAACTACACAGAGATCAGTGCCTCCCATACCATGAAGACTACATGTGGCATAGATGCAAACAAAAAGGCATAAGAAATGTAAAACAACCTATTATAGTGATGGCAGATACTGTTCTGGCTCAAACCTGTTTATTTTGCATTATCTTGCAATTTTGGGAACTAAAAATTCAAACTTTAAAAAAAATTCTGTCTCTATATTCCGGTTTCTACCCACTATCAGAATTTGATAGTTTTGGGCAGAATCACACAAGCTTGTGACCTGCTGTTCTAAATAACCACTCCTGCAAGTATGACATCAACCTCAAGTATCAAACAGCAAGTGACCTCCGGTCTCAGCTGCCTTCCTCTCAAAGGCAAGATAACTCAGTACCTCCCACCAAGCTTCCAGAGCCACAATTCAGTGCATGAATTTGTTCCATAGGCCCCTCAGAACTTAGCCTTCATACACTGCTATCCTGCAGCAATGGTTCAATGTCCTCTTCATTACTTTGGTCTAGGTTGTTACTGAGACTACTGTTGATGCTCTTGCTGTGTTTTTTGGTACTGCTGGCTTTGCTGTTCTCAGGAATAAATAAGGCGACTAGAAAAGCCAGAAGAACAATGCATGCTCCAATGAGGAAGGGGGGACCAGGAATGATCGCTCTCTACAAGAAAACAAGCATAATAAAGAATTCGTGTTTCAGACATTGACTTTTGCATTATGAACTGCAGGAAATCATGAGAGACATTTATGGGGACTATAATTTTTTTGCAAACAGGTTCATATGTGCACTGAAAAGTATATTTTCTGCATCTAAAATCCCCACGAATTCCTCACCTGATCTCCACACTGATTTAAAAGCTAAAAAGACATAAAATTGTCAATTGACAGTATGATTGCCTACCAAATGAAACAGATGTTGACTTGATGCTTTTTTGTAGTTTTTATTTGCTTTAGGCAACATGCCTGTAAAATCAACAAGACTGCTCTAATATTAACAAAATAAGGTTTCAACATCCAGAAGTACAAATACTCAATAAATCTTAGCTTTGCTTTTCCATGGCTGAGATATCTAGAATCAAATTAGTCAAATAAACAAGCATCCCAAAAAACCAATATATGGGTGAGCAAAATAACAGTGACACTATTCTCGTTGCAGAGACGTAATATTCACGTATGATAACTTAGTACTTGGAGTTATTCTCTCTTGCTTCAAAGCAGTTTATTTTAAAATTCAAAAGCAAAACTTACCCACATTTCATAGGCCCAGCTAAAAACAAACACCAGAAAGGTTTTAAGATAAAATTTAATT